>NW_027307790.1:12500-217500 GCF_047496885.1 Scyliorhinus torazame
GTACTAATTTTTGCCACACATTAATTTTGGAAAAAAAGTGATTATCTCGGCTGTGTAAACATTTTTGATAATTTGACATTTGGTTTGAGAGCAGCTTGCATCTCAATTTGCTATTGTTTGCTATAATTGCTATTTTTTCCCAAACATTCATTTTGCGGAAAAAAGTGATCTTCTGAGTGTGCTGTGCAATTTCAGGAATTGGCCGGTTTGTTTCAGAGCATCGATCTTCACAATTAACTATTTTTTGGCAATCATTGATTTAGGAAAAAAAGTGATTATCTCGGCGAGTTAACCATTTTGAGAAATTTTCCGTTTGTTTTCAGAGCAGCATGCATCTAAAGTTACTATTTTGTGCTAACAGTTCGTTTTGGGAAAAAGTGATTATCTCGGCGAGTTATTTTGAGTAATTTTCCTTATGGGGTCAGCTTGCATCAAAATTAACAATTTAATGCCTAATATTCATTTTGGGGAAAAAGTGATTATCTCGGCGAATGAACCATTTTGAGTAATTTTCCATTTCGGTTCAGAGCAGCATGCATCTAAAGTTACTATTTTGTGCTAACAGTTCGTTTTGGGAAAAAGTGATTATCTCGGCGAGTTATTTTGAGTAATTTTCCTTATGGGGTCAGCTTGCATCAAAATTAACAATTTAATGCCTAATATTCATTTTGGGGAAAAAGTGATTATCTCGGCGAATGAACCATTTTGAGTAATTTTCCATTTCGGTTCAGAGCAGTTTGCATCTAAAGTAGCTAGTTTGTGCCAAACATTCATTTTGGGAAAAAAAGTGATTTTCTCGATGAGTTAAGCATTTTGAGAAATGTACAGTTGGTTTTCAGAACGTCTTGCATGAAAATGTACTATTTCTTGTCAAACATTAATTTTGGAAAAAAGTGATTATCTCGGCTGGGTAAACATTTTTAATAATTTGACATTTGGTTTCAGAGCAGCTTGCATCTCAATTTGCTATTGTTTGCTATAATTGCTATTTTTTCCCAAACATTCATTTTGCGGAAAAAAGTGATTATCTGAGTGTGCTGTGCATTTTCAGGAATTGGCCGGTTTGTTTCAGAGCATCGATCTTCACAATTAACTATTTTTTGGCAATCATTGATTTAGGAAAAAAAGTGATGATCTCGGCGAGTTAAGCAGTTTCAATAATTTGCCATTTGGTTTCAGAGCAGCTTGCATTTAAATTAGCAATTTTTCGCCAAACATTCGTTTTGGAAAGAAATTGATTTCCTCGTTAAGCATTTTGAGCAATGTACAGTTGGTTTTCAGAGCGTCTTGCATGAAAATGTACTACTTCTTGTCAGACATTAATTTTGGAAAAAGTGATTATCTCGACTGGGTAAACATTTTTTATAATTTGACATTTGGTTTCAGAGCAGCTTGCATCTTAATTTGCTATTGTTTGCTATAATTGCTATTTTTTCCCAAACAATCATTTTGCGAAAAAAAGTGGTATGCTGAGTGTGCTGTGCATTTTCAGGAATTGGCCGGTTTGTTTCAGAGCATCGATCTTCACAATTAACTATTTTTTGGCAATCATTGATTTAGGAAAAAAAAGTGATTATCTCGGCGAGTTAACCATTTTGAGAAATTTTCCGTTTGTTTTCAGAGCAGCTTGCATTTTGTGCTAACAATTCGTTTTGGAAAAAAGTGATTATCTCGGCAAGTTATTTTGAGTAATTTTCCTTATGGGGGTCAGAGCAGCTTGCATCAAAATTAACAATTTAATGCCTAATATTCATTTTGGGGAAAAAGTGATTATCTCGGCGAATGAACCATTTTGAGTAATTTTCCATTTCGGTTCAGAGCAGTTTGCATCTAAAGTAGCTAGTTTGTGCCAAACATTCATTTTGGAAGAAATGTACAGTTGGTTTTCAGAACGTCTTGCATGAAAATGTACTATTTCTTGTCAAACATTAATTTTGGAAAAAATTGATTATCTCGGCTGGGTAAACATTTTTAATAATTTGGCATTTGGTTTCAGAGCAGCTTGCATCTCAATTTGCTATAATTGCTATTTTTTCCCAAACATTCATTTTGCGGAAAAAAGTGATCTTCGGAGTGTGCTGTGCATTTTCAGGAATTGGCCGGTTTGTTTCAGAGCATCGATCTTCACAATTAACTATTTTTTGGCAATCATTGATTAAGGAAAAAAAATTATTATCTCGGCGAGTTAACCATTATGAGAAATTTTCCGTTTGTTTTCAGAGCAGCTTGCATCTAAAGTTACTATTTTGTGCTAACAATTCGTTTTGGGAAAATGTGATTATCTCGGCGAGTTATTTTGAGTAATTTTCCTTATGGGGTCAGCTTGCATCAAAATTAACAATTTAATGCCTAATATTCATTTTGGGGAAAAAGTGATTATCTCGGCGAATGAACCATTTTGAGTAATTTTCCATTTCGGTTCAGAGTAGTTTGCATCTAAAGTAGCTAGTTTGTGCCAAACATTCATTTTGGAAAAAAGGTGATTTTCTCGGCGAGTTAAGCATTTTGAGTAATTTACAGGTTGATTTCAGAGCGGTTTGCATGAAAATGTACTATTTCTTGCCAAACATTCAGTTTGGAAAAAAGTGATGATCTCGGCGAGTTAAGCAGTTTCAATAATTTGCCATTTGGTTTCAGAGCAGCTTGCATTTAAATTAGCAATTTTTCGCCAAACATTCGTTTTGGAAAGAAATTGATTTCCTCGTTAAGCATTTTGAGCAATGTACAGTTGGTTTTCAGAGCGTCTTGCATGAAAATGTACTATTTCTTGTCAAACATTAAATTTGGAAAAAAGTAATTATCTCGGCTGGGTAAACATTTTTAATAATTTGACATTTGGTTTCAGAGCAGCTTGCGTCTCAATTTGCTATTGTTTGCTATAATTGCTATTTTTTCCCAAACATTCATTATGCGGAAAAAAGTGATCTTCTGAGTGTGCTGTGCATTTTCAGGAATTGGCCGGTTTGTTTCAGAGCATCGATCTTCACAATTAACTATTTTTTGGCAATCATTGATTTAGGAAAAAAAGTGATTATCTCGGCGAGTTAACCATTATGAGAAATTTTCCGTTTGTTTTCAGAGCAGCTTGCATCTAAAGTTACTATTTTGTGCTAACAATTCGTTTTGGGAAAAAGTGATTATCTCGGCGAGTTATTTTGAGTAATTTTCCTTATGGGGTCAGCTTGCATCAAAATTAACAATTTAATGCCTAATATTCATTTTGGGGAAAAAGTGATTATCTCGGCGAATGAACAATGTTGAGTAATTTTCCATTTCGGTTCAGAGCAGTTTGCATTTAAAGTAGCTAGTTTGTGCCAAACATTCATTTTGGAAAAAAGTGATTTTCTCGGCGAGTTAAGCATTTTGAGTAATTTACCGGTTGATTTCAGAGCGTCTTGCATGAAAATGTACTATTTCTTGCCACACATTCATTTTGAAAAAAAAGTGATGATCTCGGCGAGTTAAGCATTTTCAATAATTTGCCATTTGGTTTCAGAGCAGCTTAATTTAAATTTCCTATTTTTTCCCAAACATTCGTTTTGGAAAGAAATTGATTATCTCGGCGAGTCAAGCATTTTGAGTAATTTTCCGGTTGGGGTCAGAGCGTCTTCCATGTAAATGTACTATTTCTTGCCACTCATTCAGTTTCGAAAACAAGTCATTATCTCGGCGAGTTAAGCCTTTTCAAATATTGCCATTTGGTTTCAGAGCAGCTTAATTTAAATTAGCTATTTTTTGCCAAACAGTCGTTTTGGAAAGAAAGTGATTTCCTCGTTAAGCATTTTGAGAAATGTACAGTTGGTTTTCAGAGCGTCTTGCATGAAAATGTACTATTTCTTGTCAAACATTAATTTTGGAAAAAAGTGATTATCTCGGCTGGGTAAACATTTTTAATAATTTGACATTTGGTTTCAGAGCAGCTTGCATCTCAATTTGCTATTGTTTGCTATAATTGCTATTTTTTCCCAAACATTCATTTTGCGGAAAAAAGTGATCTTCTGAGTGTGCTGTGCATTTTCAGGAATTGGCCGGTTTGTTTCAGAGCATCGATCTTCACAATTAACTATTTTTTGGCAATCATTGATTTAGGAAAAAAAGTGATTATCTCGGCGAGTTAACCATTTTGAGAAATTTTCCGTTTGTTTTCAGAGCAGCTTGCATTTTGTGCTAACAATTCGTTTTGGAAAAAAGTGATTATCTCGGCGAGTTATTTTGAGTAATTTTCCTTATGGGGTCAGCTTGCATCAAAATTAACAATTTAATGCCTAATATTCATTTTGGGGAAAAAGTGATTATCTCGGCGAATGAACCATTTTGAGTAATTTTCCATTTCGGTTCAGAGCAGTTTGCATCTAAAGTAGCTAGTTTGTGCCAAACATTCATTTTGGAAAAAAGGTGATTTTCTCGGCGAGTTAAGCATTTTGAGTAATTTACAGGTTGATTTCAGAGCGGTTTGCATGAAAATGTACTATTTCTTGCCAAACATTCAGTTTGGAAAAAAAGTGATGATCTCGGCGAGTTCAGCAGTTTCAATAATTTACCATTTGGTTTCAGAGCAGCTTGCATTTAAATTAGCAATTTTTCGCCAAACATTCGTTTTGGAAAGAAATTGATTTCCTCGTTAAGCATTTTGAGCAATGTACAGTTGGTTTTCAGAGCGTCTTGCATGAAAATGTACTACTTATTGTCAAACATTAATTTTGGAAAAAAGTGATTATCTCGACTGGGTAAACATTTTTTATAATTTGACATTTGGTTTCAGAGCAGCTTGCATCTTAATTTGCTATTGTTTGCTATAATTGCTATTTTTTCCCAAACAATCATTTTGCGAAAAAAAGTGGTATGCTGAGTGTGCTGTGCATTTTCAGGAATTGGCCGGTTTGTTTCAGAGCATCGATCTTCACAATTAACTATTTTTTGGCAATCATTGATTTAGGAAAAAAAAGTGATTATCTCGGCGAGTTAACCATTTTGAGAAATTTTCCGTTTGTTTTCAGAGCAGCTTGCATTTTGTGCTAACAATTCGTTTTGGAAAAAAGTGATTATCTCGGCAAGTTATTTTGAGTAATTTTCCTTATGGGGGTCAGAGCAGCTTGCATCAAAATTAACAATTTAATGCCTAATATTCATTTTGGGGAAAAAGTGATTATCTCGGCGAATGAACCATTTTGAGTAATTTTCCATTTCGGTTCAGAGCAGTTTGCATCTAAAGTAGCTAGTTTGTGCCAAACATTCATTTTGGAAGAAATGTACAGTTGGTTTTCAGAACGTCTTGCATGAAAATGTACTATTTCTTGTCAAACATTAATTTTGGAAAAAATTGATTATCTCGGCTGGGTAAACATTTTTAATAATTTGGCATTTGGTTTCAGAGCAGCTTGCATCTCAATTTGCTATAATTGCTATTTTTTCCCAAACATTCATTTTGCGGAAAAAAGTGATCTTCGGAGTGTGCTGTGCATTTTCAGGAATTGGCCGGTTTGCTTCAGAGCATCGATCTTCACAATTAACTATTTTTTTGGCAATCATTGATTAAGGGAAAAAAATGATTATCTCGGCGAGTTAACCATTATGAGAAATTTTCCGTTTGTTTTCAGAGCAGCTTGCATCTAAAGTTATTATTTTGTGCTAACAATTCGTTTTGGGAAAAAGTGATTATCTCGGCGAGTTATTTTGAGTAATTTTCCTTATGGGGTCAGCTTGCATCAAAATTAACAATTTAATGCCTCATATTCATTTTGGGGAAAAAGTGATTATCTCGGCGAATGAACCATTTTGAGTAATTTTCCATTTCGGTTCAGAGCAGTTTGCATCTAAAGTAGCTAGTTTGTGCCAAACATTCATTTTGGAAAAAAGGTGATTTTCTCGGCGAGTTAAGCATTTTGAGTAATTTACAGGTTGATTTCAGAGCGGTTTGCATGAAAATGTACTATTTCTTGCCAAACATTCAGTTTGGAAAAAAAGTGATGATCTCGGCGAGTTAAGCAGTTTCAATAATTTGCCATTTGGTTTCAGAGCAGCTTGCATTTAAATTAGCAATTTTTCGCCAAACATTCGTTTTGGAAAGAAATTGATTTCCTCGTTAAGCATTTTCAGCAATGTACAGTTGGTTTTCAGAGCGTCTTGCATGAAAATGTACTATTTCTTGTCAAACATTAAATTTGGAAAAAAGTTATTATCTCGGCTGGGTAAACATTTTTAATAATTTGACATTTGGTTTCAGAGCAGCTTGCATCTCAATTTGCTATTGTTTGCTATAATTGCTATTTTTTCCCAAACATTCATTTTGCGGAAAAAAGTGATCTTCTGAGTGTGCTGTGCATTTTCAGGAATTGGCCGGTTTGTTTCAGAGCATCGATCTTCACAATTAACTATTTTTTGGCAATCATTGATTTAGGAAAAAAAAGTGATTATCTCGGCGAGTTAACCATTTTGAGAAATTTTCCGTTTGTTTTCAGAGCAGCTTGCATTTTGTGCTAACAATTCGTTTTGGAAAAAAGTGATTATCTCGGCGAGTTATTTTGAGTAATTTTCCTTATGGGGTCAGCTTGCATCAAAATTAACAATTTAATGCCTAATATTCATTTTGGGGAAAAAGTGATTATCTCGGCGAATGAACCATTTTGAGTAATTTTCCATTTCGGTTCAGAGCAGTTTGCATCTAAAGTAGCTAGTTTGTGCCAAACATTCATTTTGGAAAAAAGGTGATTTTCTCGGCGAGTTAAGCATTTTGAGTAATTTACAGGTTGATTTCAGAGCGGTTTGCATGAAAATGTACTATTTCTTGCCAAACATTCAGTTTGGAAAAAAAGTGATGATCTCGGCGAGTTAAGCAGTTTCAATAATTTGCCATTTGGTTTCAGAGCAGCTTGCATTTAAATTAGCAATTTTTCGCCAAACATTCGTTTTGGAAAGAAATTGATTTCCTCGTTAAGCATTTTGAGCAATGTACAGTTGGTTTTCAGAGCGTCTTGCATGAAAATGTACTACTTCTTGTCAGACATTAATTATGGAAAAAAGTGATTATCTCGACTGGGTAAAATTTTTTTATAATTTGACATTTGGTTTCAGAGCAGCTTGCATCTTAATTTGCTATTGTTTGCTATAATTGCTATTTTTTCCCAAACAATCATTTTGCGAAAAAAAGTGGTATGCTGAGTGTGCTGTGCATTTTCAGGAATTGGCCGGTTTGTTTCAGAGCATCGATCTTCACAATTAACTATTTTTTGGCAATCATTGATTTAGGAAAAAAAAGTGATTATCTCGGCGAGTTAACCATTTTGAGAAATTTTCCGTTTGTTTTCAGAGCAGCTTGCATTTTGTGCTAACAATTCGTTTTGGAAAAAAGTGATTATCTCGGCAAGTTATTTTGAGTAATTTTCCTTATGGGGGTCAGAGCAGCTTGCATCAAAATTAACAATTTAATGCCTAATATTCATTTTGGGGAAAAAGTGATTATCTCGGCGAATGAACCATTTTGAGTAATTTTCCATTTCGGTTCAGAGCAGTTTGCATCTAAAGTAGCTAGTTTGTGCCAAACATTCATTTTGGAAGAAATGTACAGTTGGTTTTCAGAACGTCTTGCATGAAAATGCACTATTTCTTGTCAAACATTAATTTTGGAAAAAATTGATTATCTCGGCTGGGTAAACATTTTTAATAATTTGGCATTTGGTTTCAGAGCAGCTTGCATCTCAATTTGCTATAATTGCTATTTTTTTCCCAAACATTCATTTTGCGGAAAAAAGTGATCTTCGGAGTGTGCTGTGCATTTTCAGGAATTGGCCGGTTTGCTTCAGAGCATCGATCTTCACAATTAACTATTTTTTGGCAATCATTGATTAAGGGAAAAAAAATGATTATCTCGGCGAGTTAACCATTATGAGAAATTTTCCGTTTGTTTTCAGAGCAGCTTGCATCTAAAGTTATTATTTTGTGCTAACAATTCGTTTTGGGAAAAAGTGATTATCTCGGCGAGTTATTTTGAGTAATTTTCCTTATGGGGTCAGCTTGCATCAAAATTAACAATTTAATGCCTAATATTCATTTTGGGGAAAAAGTGATTATCTCGGCGAATGAACCATTTTGAGTAATTTTCCATTTCGGTTCAGAGCAGTTTGCATCTAAAGTAGCTAGTTTGTGCCAAACATTCATTTTGGAAAAAAGGTGATTTTCTCGGCGAGTTAAGCATTTTGAGTAATTTACAGGTTGATTTCAGAGCGGTTTGCATGAAAATGTACTATTTCTTGCCAAACATTCAGTTTGGAAAAAAAGTGATGATCTCGGCGAGTTAAGCAGTTTCAATAATTTGCCATTTGGTTTCAGAGCAGCTTGCATTTAAATTAGCAATTTTTCGCCAAACATTCGTTTTGGAAAGAAATTGATTTCCTCGTTAAGCATTTTCAGCAATGTACAGTTGGTTTTCAGAGCGTCTTGCATGAAAATGTACTATTTCTTGTCAAACATTAAATTTGGAAAAAAGTTATTATCTCGGCTGGGTAAACATTTTTAATAATTTGACATTTGGTTTCAGAGCAGCTTGCATCTCAATTTGCTATTGTTTGCTATAATTGCTATTTTTTCCCAAACATTCATTTTGCGGAAAAAAGTGATCTTCTGAGTGTGCTGTGCATTTTCAGGAATTGGCCGGTTTGTTTCAGAGCATCGATCTTCACAATTAACTATTTTTTGGCAATCATTGATTTAGGGAAAAAAGTGATTATCTCGGCGAGTTAACCATTATGAGAAATTTTCCGTTTGTTTTCAGAGCAGCTTGCATCTAAAGTTACTATTTTGTGCTAACAATTCGTTTTGGGAAAAAGTGATTATCTCGGCGAGTTATTTTGAGTAATTTTCCTTATGGGGTCAGCTTGCATCAAAATTAACAATTTAATGCCTAATATTCATTTTGGGGAAAAAGTGATTATCTCGGCGAATGAGCAATGTTGAGTAATTTTCCATTTCGGTTCAGAGCAGTTTGCATTTAAAGTAGCTAGTTTGTGCCAAACATTCATTTTGGAAAAAAGTGATTTTCTCGGCGAGTTAAGCATTTTGAGTAATTTACCGGTTGATTTCAGAGCGTCTTGCATGAAAATGTACTATTTCTTGCCACACATTCATTTTGAAAAAAAAGTGATGATCTCGGCGAGTTAAGCATTTTCAATAATTTGCCATTTGGTTTCAGAGCAGCTTAATTTAAATTTCCTATTTTTTCCCAAACATTCGTTTTGGAAAGAAATTGATTATCTCGGCGAGTCAAGCATTTTGAGTAATTTTCCGGTTGGGGTCAGAGCGTCTTCCATGTAAATGTACTATTTCTTGCCACTCATTCAGTTTCGAAAACAAGTCATTATCTCGGCGAGTTAAGCCTTTTAAAATATTGCCATTTGGTTTCAGAGCAGCTTAATTTAAATTAGCTATTTTTTGCCAAACAGTCGTTTTGGAAAGAAAGTGATTTCCTCGTTAAGCATTTTGAGAAATGTACAGTTGGTTTTCAGAGCGTCTTGCATGAAAATGTACTATTTCTTGTCAAACATTAATTTTGGAAAAAAGTGATTATCTCGGCTGGGTAAACATTTTTAATAATTTGACATTTGGTTTCAGAGCAGCTTGCATCTCAATTTGCTATTGTTTGCTATAATTGCTATTTTTTCCCAAACATTCATTTTGCGGAAAAAAGTGATCTTCTGAGTGTGCTGTGCATTTTCAGGAATTGG
Organism: Scyliorhinus torazame; assembly: GCF_047496885.1. NCBI lineage: Eukaryota > Metazoa > Chordata > Chondrichthyes > Carcharhiniformes > Scyliorhinidae > Scyliorhinus > Scyliorhinus torazame. The sequence continues at coordinate 22,217 of NW_027307790.1, forward strand.
CCGGTTTGTTTCAGAGCATCGATCTTCACAATTAACTATTTTTTGGCAATCATTGATTTAGGAAAAAAAGTGATTATCTCGGCGAGTTAACCATTTTGAGAAATTTTCCGTTTGTTTTCAGAGCAGCTTGCATCTAAAGTTACTATTTTGTGCTAACAATTCGTTTTGGAAAAAAGTGATTATCTCGGCGAGTTATTTTGAGTAATTTTCCTTATGGGGTCAGCTTGCATCAAAATTAACAATTTAATGCCTAATATTCATTTTGGGGAAAAAGTTATTATCTCGGCGAATGAACCATTTTGAGTATTTTTCCATTTCGGTTCAGAGCAGTTTGCATCTAAAGTAGCTAGTTTGTGCCAAACATTCATTTTGGAAAAAAAGTGATCTTCTCGGCGAGTTAAGCATTTTGAGTAATTTACCGGTTGATTTCAGAGCGGTTTGCATGAAAATGTACTATTTCTTGCCACACATTCAGTTTGGAAAAAAAGTGATGATCTTGGCGAGTTAAGCAGTTTCAATAATTTGCCATTTGGTTTCAGAGCAGCTTAATTTAAATTTGCTATTTTTACCCAAACATTCGTTTGGGGAAAAAAAAGTGATTATCTCGGCGAGTCAAGCGTTTTGAGTAATGTTCCGGTTGGGGTCAGAGCGTCTTCCATGTAAATGTACTATTTCTTGCCACTCATTCATTTTGGAAAACAAGTCATTATCTCGGAGAGTTAGCATTTTCAATAATTGCCATTAAGTTTCAGAGCAGCTTGCATTTAAATTAGCAATTTTTCGCCAAACATTCGTTTTGGAAAGAAATTGATTTCCTCGTTAAGCATTTTGAGCAATGTACAGTTGGTTTTCAGAGCGTCTTGCATGAAAATGTACTACTTCTTGTCAGACATTAATTTTGGAAAAAAGTGATTATCTCGACTGGGTAAACATTTTTTATAATTTGACATTTGGTTTCAGAGCAGCTTGCATCTTAATTTGCTATTGTTTGCTATAATTGCTATTTTTTCCCAAACAATCATTTTGCGAAAGAAAGTGGTATGCTGAGTGTGCTGTGCATTTTCAGGAATTGGCCGGTTTGTTTCAGAGCATCGATCTTCACAATTAACTATTTTTTGGCAATCATTGATTTAGGAAAAAAAAGTGATTATCTCGGCGAGTTAACCATTTTGAGAAATTTTCCGTTTGTTTTCAGAGCAGCTTGCATTTTGTGCTAACAATTCGTTTTGGAAAAAAGTGATTATCTCGGCGAGTTATTTTGAGTAATTTTCCTTATGGGGTCAGCTTGCATCAAAATTAACAATTTAATGCCTAATATTCATTTTGGGGAAAAAGTGATTATCTCGGCGAATGAACCATTTTGAGTAATTTTCCATTTCGGTTCAGAGCAGTTTGCATCTAAAGTAGCTAGTTTGTGCCAAACATTCATTTTGGAAAAAAGGTGATTTTCTCGGCGAGTTAAGCATTTTGAGTAATTTACAGGTTGATTTCAGAGCGGTTTGCATGAAAATGTACTATTTCTTGCCAAACATTCAGTTTGGAAAAAAAGTGATGATCTCGGCGAGTTAAGCAGTTTCAATAATTTGCCATTTGGTTTCAGAGCAGCTTGCATTTAAATTAGCAATTTTTCGCCAAACATTCGTTTTGGAAAGAAATTGATTTCCTCGTTAAGCATTTTGAGCAATGTACAGTTGGTTTTCAGAGCGTCTTGCATGAAAATGTACTACTTCTTGTCAGACATTAATTTTGGAAAAAAGTGATTATCTCGACTGGGTAAAAATTTTTTATAATTTGACATTTGGTTTCAGAGCAGCTTGCATCTTAATTTGCTATTGTTTGCTATAATTGCTATTTTTTCCCAAACAATCATTTTGCGAAAAAAAGTGGTATGCTGAGTGTGCTGTGCATTTTCAGGAATTGGCCGGTTTGTTTCAGAGCATCGATCTTTACAATTAACTATTTTTTGGCAATCATTGATTTAGGAAAAAAAAGTGATTATCTCGGCGAGTTAACCATTTTGAGAAATTTTCCGTTTGTTTTCAGAGCAGCTTGCATTTTGTGCTAACAATTCGTTTTGGAAAAAAGTGATTATCTCGGCAAGTTATTTTGAGTAATTTTCCTTATGGGGGTCAGAGCAGCTTGCATCAAAATTAACAATTTAATGCCTAATATTCATTTTGGGGAAAAAGTGATTATCTCGGCGAATGAACCATTTTGAGTAATTTTCCATTTCGGTTCAGAGCAGTTTGCATCTAAAGTAGCTAGTTTGTGCCAAACATTCATTTTGGAAGAAATGTACAGTTGGTTTTCAGAACGTCTTGCATGAAAATGTACTATTTCTTGTCAAACATTAATTTTGGAAAAAATTGATTATCTCGGCTGGGTAAACATTTTTAATAATTTGGCATTTGGTTTCAGAGCAGCTTGCATCTCAATTTGCTATAATTGCTATTTTTTCCCAAACATTCATTTTGCGGAAAAAAGTGATCTTCGGAGTGTGCTGTGCATTTTCAGGAATTGGCCGGTTTGCTTCAGAGCATCGATCTTCACAATTAACTATTTTTTGGCAATCATTGATTAAGGGAAAAAAAATGATTATCTCGGCGAGTTAACCATTATGAGAAATTTTCCGTTTGTTTTCAGAGCAGCTTGCATCTAAAGTTATTATTTTGTGCTAACAATTCGTTTTGGGAAAAAGTGATTATCTCGGCGAGTTATTTTGAGTAATTTTCCTTATGGGGTCAGCTTGCATCAAAATTAACAATTTAATGCCTAATATTCATTTTGGGGAAAAAGTTATTATCTCGGCGAATGAACCATTTTGAGTATTTTTCCATTTCGGTTCAGAGCAGTTTGCATCTAAAGTAGCTAGTTTGTGCCAAACATTCATTTTGGAAAAAAAGTGATCTTCTCGGCGAGTTAAGCATTTTGAGTAATTTACCGGTTGATTTCAGAGCGGTTTGCATGAAAATGTACTATTTCTTGCCACACATTCAGTTTGGAAAAAAAGTGATGATCTTGGCGAGTTAAGCAGTTTCAATAATTTGCCATTTGGTTTCAGAGCAGCTTAATTTAAATTTGCTATTTTTACCCAAACATTCGTTTGGGGAAAAAAAAGTGATTATCTCGGCGAGTCAAGCGTTTTGAGTAATGTTCCGGTTGGGGTCAGAGCGTCTTCCATGTAAATGTACTATTTCTTGCCACTCATTCATTTTGGAAAACAAGTCATTATCTCGGAGAGTTAGCATTTTCAATAATTGCCATTAAGTTTCAGAGCAGCTTGCATTTAAATTAGCAATTTTTCGCCAAACATTCGTTTTGGAAAGAAATTGATTTCCTCGTTAAGCATTTTGAGCAATGTACAGTTGGTTTTCAGAGCGTCTTGCATGAAAATGTACTACTTCTTGTCAGACATTAATTTTGGAAAAAAGTGATTATCTCGACTGGGTAAACATTTTTTATAATTTGACATTTGGTTTCAGAGCAGCTTGCATCTTAATTTGCTATTGTTTGCTATAATTGCTATTTTTTCCCAAACAATCATTTTGCGAAAGAAAGTGGTATGCTGAGTGTGCTGTGCATTTTCAGGAATTGGCCGGTTTGTTTCAGAGCATCGATCTTCACAATTAACTATTTTTTGGCAATCATTGATTTAGGAAAAAAAAGTGATTATCTCGGCGAGTTAACCATTTTGAGAAATTTTCCGTTTGTTTTCAGAGCAGCTTGCATTTTGTGCTAACAATTCGTTTTGGAAAAAAGTGATTATCTCGGCGAGTTATTTTGAGTAATTTTCCTTATGGGGTCAGCTTGCATCAAAATTAACAATTTAATGCCTAATATTCATTTTGGGGAAAAAGTGATTATCTCGGCGAATGAACCATTTTGAGTAATTTTCCATTTCGGTTCAGAGCAGTTTGCATCTAAAGTAGCTAGTTTGTGCCAAACATTCATTTTGGAAAAAAGGTGATTTTCTCGGCGAGTTAAGCATTTTGAGTAATTTACAGGTTGATTTCAGAGCGGTTTGCATGAAAATGTACTATTTCTTGCCAAACATTCAGTTTGGAAAAAAAGTGATGATCTCGGCGAGTTAAGCAGTTTCAATAATTTGCCATTTGGTTTCAGAACAGCTTGCATTTAAATTAGCAATTTTTCGCCAAACATTCGTTTTGGAAAGAAATTGATTTCCTCGTTAAGCATTTTGAGCAATGTACAGTTGGTTTTCAGAGCGTCTTGCATGAAAATGTACTACTTCTTGTCAGACATTAATTATGGAAAAAAGTGATTATCTCGACTGGGTAAAAATTTTTTATAATTTGACATTTGGTTTCAGAGCAGCTTGCATCTTAATTTGCTATTGTTTGCTATAATTGCTATTTTTTCCCAAACAATCATTTTGCGAAAAAAAGTGGTATGCTGAGTGTGCTGTGCATTTTCAGGAATTGGCCGGTTTGTTTCAGAGCATCGATCTTCACAATTAACTATTTTTTGGCAATCATTGATTTAGGAAAAAAAAGTGATTATCTCGGCGAGTTAACCATTTTGAGAAATTTTCCGTTTGTTTTCAGAGCAGCTTGCATTTTGTGCTAACAATTCGTTTTGGAAAAAAGTGATTATCTCGGCAAGTTATTTTGAGTAATTTTCCTTATGGGGGTCAGAGCAGCTTGCATCAAAATTAACAATTTAATGCCTAATATTCATTTTGGGGAAAAAGTGATTATCTCGGCGAATGAACCATTTTGAGTAATTTTCCATTTCGGTTCAGAGCAGTTTGCATCTAAAGTAGCTAGTTTGTGCCAAACATTCATTTTGGAAGAAATGTACAGTTGGTTTTCAGAACGTCTTGCATGAAAATGTACTATTTCTTGTCAAACATTAATTTTGGAAAAAATTGATTATCTCGGCTGGGTAAACATTTTTAATAATTTGGCATTTGGTTTCAGAGCAGCTTGCATCTCAATTTGCTATAATTGCTATTTTTTCCCAAACATTCATTTTGCGGAAAAAAGTGATCTTCGGAGTGTGCTGTGCATTTTCAGGAATTGGCCGGTTTGCTTCAGAGCATCGATCTTCACAATTAACTATTTTTTGGCAATCATTGATTAAGGGAAAAAAAATGATTATCTCGGCGAGTTAACCATTATGAGAAATTTTCCGTTTGTTTTCAGAGCAGCTTGCATCTAAAGTTATTATTTTGTGCTAACAATTCGTTTTGGGAAAAAGTGATTATCTCGGCGAGTTATTTTGAGTAATTTTCCTTATGGGGTCAGCTTGCATCAAAATTAACAATTTAATGCCTAATATTCATTTTGGGGAAAAAGTGATTATCTCGGCGAATGAACCATTTTGAGTAATTTTCCATTTCGGTTCAGAGCAGTTTGCATCTAAAGTAGCTAGTTTGTGCCAAACATTCATTTTGGAAAAAAGGTGATTTTCTCGGCGAGTTAAGCATTTTGAGTAATTTACAGGTTGATTTCAGAGCGGTTTGCATGAAAATGTACTATTTCTTGCCAAACATTCAGTTTGGAAAAAAAGTGATGATCTCGGCGAGTTAAGCAGTTTCAATAATTTGCCATTTGGTTTCAGAGCAGCTTGCATTTAAATTAGCAATTTTTCGCCAAACATTCGTTTTGGAAAGAAATTGGTTTCCTCGTTAAGCATTTTCAGCAATGTACAGTTGGTTTTCAGAGCGTCTTGCATGAAAATGTACTATTTCTTGTCAAACATTAAATTTGGAAAAAAGTTATTATCTCGGCTGGGTAAACATTTTTAATAATTTGACATTTGGTTTCAGAGCAGCTTGCATCTCAATTTGCTATTGTTTGCTATAATTGCTATTTTTTCCCAAACATTCATTTTGCGGAAAAAAGTGATCTTCTGAGTGTGCTGTGCATTTTCAGGAATTGGCCGGTTTGTTTCAGAGCATCGATCTTCACAATTAACTATTTTTTGGCAATCATTGATTTAGGAAAAAAAGTGATTATCTCGGCGAGTTAACCATTATGAGATATTTTCCGTTTGTTTTCAGAGCAGCTTGCATCTAAAGTTACTATTTTGTGCTAACAATTCGTTTTGGGAAAAAGTGATTATCTCGGCGAGTTATTTTGAGTAATTTTCCTTATGGGGTCAGCTTGCATCAAAATTAACAATTTAATGCCTAATATTCATTTTGGGGAAAAAGTGATTATCTCGGCGAATGAACAATGTTGAGTAATTTTCCATTTCGGTTCAGAGCAGTTTGCATTTAAAGTAGCTAGTTTGTGCCAAACATTCATTTTGGAAAAAAGTGATTTTCTCGGCGAGTTAAGCATTTTGAGTAATTTACCGGTTGATTTCAGAGCGTCTTGCATGAAAATGTACTATTTCTTGCCACACATTCATTTTGAAAAAAAAGTGATGATCTCGGCGAGTTAAGCATTTTCAATAATTTGCCATTTGGTTTCAGAGCAGCTTAATTTAAATTTCCTATTTTTTCCCAAACATTCGTTTTGGAAAGAAATTGATTATCTCGGCGAGTCAAGCATTTTGAGTAATTTTCCGGTTGGGGTCAGAGCGTCTTCCATGTAAATGTACTATTTCTTGCCACTCATTCAGTTTCGAAAACAAGTCATTATCTCGGCGAGTTAAGCCTTTTCAAATATTGCCATTTGGTTTCAGAGCAGCTTAATTTAAATTAGCTATTTTTTGCCAAACAGTCGTTTTGGAAAGAAAGTGATTTCCTCGTTAAGCATTTTGAGAAATGTACAGTTGGTTTTCAGAGCGTCTTGCATGAAAATGTACTATTTCTTGTCAAACATTAATTTTGGAAAAAAGTGATTATCTCGGCTGGGTAAACATTTTTAATAATTTGACATTTGGTTTCAGAGCAGCTTGCATCTCAATTTGCTATTGTTTGCTATAATTGCTATTTTTTCCCAAACATTCATTTTGCGGAAAAAAGTGATCTTCTGAGTGTGCTGTGCATTTTCAGGAATTGGCCGGTTTGTTTCAGAGCATCGATCTTCACAATTAACTATTTTTTGGCAATCATTGATTTAGGAAAAAAAGTGATTATCTCGGCGAGTTAACCATTTTGAGAAATTTTCCGTTTGTTTTCAGAGCAGCTTGCATCTAAAGTTACTATTTTGTGCTAACAATTCGTTTTGGAAAAAAGTGATTATCTCGGCGAGTTATTTTGAGTAATTTTCCTTATGCGGTCAGCTTGCATCAAAATTAACAATTTAATGCCTAATATTCATTTTGGGGAAAAAGTGATTATCTCGGCGAATGAACAATGTTGAGTAATTTTCCATTTCGGTTCAGAGCAGTTTGCATTTAAAGTAGCTAGTTTGTGCCAAACATTCATTTTGGAAAAAAGTGATTTTCTCGGCGAGTTAAGCATTTTGAGTAATTTACCGGTTGATTTCAGAGCGTCTTGCATGAAAATGTACTATTTCTTGCCACACATTCATTTTGAAAAAAAAGTGATGATCTCGGCGAGTTAAGCATTTTCAATAATTTGCCATTTGGTTTCAGAGCAGCTTAATTTAAATTTCCTATTTTTTCCCAAACATTCGTTTTGGAAAGAAATTGATTATCTCGGCGAGTCAAGCATTTTGAGTAATTTTCCGGTTGGGGTCAGAGCGTCTTCCATGTAAATGTACTATTTCTTGCCACTCATTCAGTTTCGAAAACAAGTCATTATCTCGGCGAGTTAAGCCTTTTCAAATATTGCCATTTGGTTTCAGAGCAGCTTAATTTAAATTAGCTATTTTTTGCCAAACAGTCGTTTTGGAAAGAAAGTGATTTCCTCGTTAAGCATTTTGAGAAATGTACAGTTGGTTTTCAGAGCGTCTTGCATGAAAATGTACTATTTCTTGTCAAACATTAATTTTGGAAAAAAGTGATTATCTCGGCTGGGTAAACATTTTTAATAATTTGACATTTGGTTTCAGAGCAGCTTGCATCTCAATTTGCTATTGTTTGCTATAATTGCTATTTTTTCCCAAACATTCATTTTGCGGAAAAAAGTGATCTTCTGAGTGTGCTGTGCATTTTCAGGAATTGGCCGGTTTGTTTCAGAGCATCGATCTTCACAATTAACTATTTTTTGGCAATCATTGATTTAGGAAAAAAAGTGATTATCTCGGCGAGTTAACCATTTTGAGAAATTTTCCGTTTGTTTTCAGAGCAGCTTGCATCTAAAGTTACTATTTTGTGCTAACAATTCGTTTTGGAAAAAAGTGATTATCTCGGCGAGTTATTTTGAGTAATTTTCCTTATGCGGTCAGCTTGCATCAAAATTAACAATTTAATGCCTAATATTCATTTTGGGGAAAAAGTGATTATCTCGGCGAATGAACAATGTTGAGTAATTTTCCATTTCGGTTCAGAGCAGTTTGCATTTAAAGTAGCTAGTTTGTGCCAAACATTCATTTTGGAAGAAATGTACAGTTGGTTTTCAGAACGTCTTGCATGAAAATGTACTATTTCTTGTCAAACATTAATTTTGGAAAAAATTGATTATCTCGGCTGGGTAAACATTTTTTATAATTTGACATTTGGTTTCAGAGCAGCTTGCATCTTAATTTGCTATTGTTTGCTATAATTGCTATTTTTTCCCAAACAATCATTTTGCGAAAAAAAGTGGTATGCTGAGTGTGCTGTGCATTTTCAGGAATTGGCCGGTTTGTTTCAGAGCATCGATCTTCACAATTAACTATTTTTTGGCAATCATTGATTTAGGAAAAAAAAGTGATTATCTCGGCGAGTTAACCATTTTGAGAAATTTTCCGTTTGTTTTCAGAGCAGCTTGCATTTTGTGCTAACAATTCGTTTTGGAAAAAAGTGATTATCTCGGCAAGTTATTTTGAGTAATTTTCCTTATGGGGGTCAGAGCAGCTTGCATCAAAATTAACAATTTAATGCCTAATATTCATTTTGGGGAAAAAGTGATTATCTCGGCGAATGAACCATTTTGAGTAATTTTCCATTTCGGTTCAGAGCAGTTTGCATCTAAAGTAGCTAGTTTGTGCCAAACATTCATTTTGGAAGAAATGTACAGTTGGTTTTCAGAACGTCTTGCATGAAAATGTACTATTTCTTGTCAAACATTAATTTTGGAAAAAATTGATTATCTCGGCTGGGTAAACATTTTTAATAATTTGGCATTTGGTTTCAGAGCAGCTTGCATCTCAATTTGCTATAATTGCTATTTTTTCCCAAACATTCATTTTGCGGAAAAAAGTGATCTTCGGAGTGTGCTGTGCATTTTCAGGAATTGGCCGGTTTGCTTCAGAGCATCGATCTTCACAATTAACTATTTTTTGGCAATCATTGATTAAGGGAAAAAAAATGATTATCTCGGCGAGTTAACCATTATGAGATATTTTCCGTTTGTTTTCAGAGCAGCTTGCATCTAAAGTTATTATTTTGTGCTAACAATTCGTTTTGGGAAAAAGTGATTATCTCGGCGAGTTATTTTGAGTAATTTTCCTTATGGGGTCAGCTTGCATCAAAATTAACAATTTAATGCCTAATATTCATTTTGGGGAAAAAGTGATTATCTCGGCGAATGAACCATTTTGAGTAATTTTCCATTTCGGTTCAGAGCAGTTTGCATCTAAAGTAGCTAGTTTGTGCCAAACATTCATTTTGGAAAAAAGGTGATTTTCTCGGCGAGTTAAGCATTTTGAGTAATTTACAGGTTGATTTCAGAGCGGTTTGCATGAAAATGTACTATTTCTTGCCAAACATTCAGTTTGGAAAAAAAGTGATGATCTCGGCGAGTTAAGCAGTTTCAATAATTTGCCATTTGGTTTCAGAGCAGCTTGCATTTAAATTAGCAATTTTTCGCCAAACATTCGTTTTGGAAAGAAATTGATTTCCTCGTTAAGCATTTTCAGCAATGTACAGTTGGTTTTCAGAGCGTCTTGCATGAAAATGTACTATTTCTTGTCAAACATTAAATTTGGAAAAAAGTAATTATCTCGGCTGGGTAAACATTTTTAATAATTTGACATTTGGTTTCAGAGCAGCTTGCATCTCAATTTGCTATTGTTTGCTATAATTGCTATTTTTTCCCAAACATTCATTTTGCGGAAAAAAGTGATCTTCTGAGTGTGCTGTGCATTTTCAGGAATTGGCCGGTTTGTTTCAGAGCATCGATCTTCACAATTAACTATTTTTTGGCAATCATTGATTTAGGAAAAAAAGTGATTATCTCGGCGAGTTAACCATTATGAGAAATTTTCCGTTTGTTTTCAGAGCAGCTTGCATCTAAAGTTACTATTTTGTGCTAACAATTCGTTTTGGGAAAAAGTGATTATCTCGGCGAGTTATTTTGAGTAATTTTCCTTATGGGGTCAGCTTGCATCAAAATTAACAATTTAATGCCTAATATTCATTTTGGGGAAAAAGTGATTATCTCGGCGAATGAACAATGTTGAGTAATTTTCCATTTCGGTTCAGAGCAGTTTGCATTTAAAGTAGCTAGTTTGTGCCAAACATTCAGTTTGGAAAAAAAGTGATGATCTCGGCGAGTTAAGCAGTTTCAATAATTTGCCATTTGGTTTCAGAGCAGCTTAATTTAAATTTGCTATTTTTACCCAAACATTCGTTTGGGGAAAAAAAAGTGATTATCTCGGCGAGTCAAGCGTTTTGAGTAATGTTCCGGTTGGGGTCAGAGCGTCTTCCATGTAAATGTACTATTTCTTGCCACTCATTCATTTTGGAAAACAAGTCATTATCTCGGAGAGTTAGCATTTTCAATAATTGCCATTAAGTTTCAGAGCAGCTTGCATTTAAATTAGCAACTTTTCGCCAAACATTCGTTTTGGAAAGAAATTGATTTCCTCGTTAAGCATTTTGAGCAATGTACAGTTGGTTTTCAGAGCGTCTTGCATGAAAATGTACTACTTCTTGTCAGACATTAATTTTGGAAAAAAGTGATTATCTCGACTGGGTAAACATTTTTTATAATTTGACATTTGGTTTCAGAGCAGCTTGCATCTTAATTTGCTATTGTTTGCTATAATAGCTATTTTTTCCCAAACAATCATTTTGCGAAAAAAAGTGGTATGCTGAGTGTGCTGTGCATTTTCAGGAATTGGCCGGTTTGTTTCAGAGCATCGATCTTCACAATTAACTATTTTTTGGCAATCATTGATTTAGGAAAAAAAAGTGATTATCTCGGCGAGTTAACCATTTTGAGAAATTTTCCGTTTGTTTTCAGAGCAGCTTGCATTTTGTGCTAACAATTCGTTTTGGAAAAAAGTGATTATCTCGGCGAGTTATTTTGAGTAATTTTCCTTATGGGGTCAGCTTGCATCAAAATTAACAATTTAATGCCTAATATTCATTTTGGGGAAAAAGTGATTATCTCGGCGAATGAACCATTTTGAGTAATTTTCCATTTCGGTTCAGAGCAGTTTGCATCTAAAGTAGCTAGTTTGTGCCAAACATTCATTTTGGAAAAAAGGTGATTTTCTCGGCGAGTTAAGCATTTTGAGTAATTTACAGGTTGATTTCAGAGCGGTTTGCATGAAAATGTACTATTTCTTGCCAAACATTCAGTTTGGAAAAAAAGTGATGATCTCGGCGAGTTAAGCAGTTTCAATAATTTGCCATTTGGTTTCAGAGCAGCTTGCATTTAAATTAGCAATTTTTCGCCAAACATTCGTTTTGGAAATAAATTGATTTCCTCGTTAAGCATTTTGAGCAATGTACAGTTGGTTTTCAGAGCGTCTTGCATGAAAATGTACTACTTCTTGTCAGACATTAATTTTGGAAAAAAGTGATTATCTCGACTGGGTAAAAATTTTTTATAATTTGACATTTGGTTTCAGAGCAGCTTGCATCTTAATTTGCTATTGTTTGCTATAATTGCTATTTTTTCCCAAACAATCATTTTGCGAAAAAAAGTGGTATGCTGAGTGTGCTGTGCATTTTCAGGAATTGGCCGGTTTGTTTCAGAGCATCGATCTTCACAATTAACTATTTTTTGGCAATCATTGATTTAGGAAAAAAAAGTGATTATCTCGGCGAGTTAACCATTTTGAGAAATTTTCCGTTTGTTTTCAGAGCAGCTTGCATTTTGTGCTAACAATTCGTTTTGGAAAAAATTGATTATCTCGGCTGGGTAAACATTTTTAATAATTTGGCATTTGGTTTCAGAGCAGCTTGCATCTCAATTTGCTATAATTGCTATTTTTTCCCAAACATTCATTTTGCGGAAAAAAGTGATCTTCGGAGTGTGCTGTGCATTTTCAGGAATTGGCCGGTTTGCTTCAGAGCATCGATCTTCACAATTAACTATTTTTTGGCAATCATTGATTAAGGGAAAAAAAATGATTATCTCGGCGAGTTAACCATTATGAGAAATTTTCCGTTTGTTTTCAGAGCAGCTTGCATCTAAAGTTATTATTTTGTGCTAACAATTCGTTTTGGGAAAAAGTGATTATCTCGGCGAGTTATTTTGAGTAATTTTCCTTATGGGGTCAGCTTGCATCAAAATTAACAATTTAATGCCTAATATTCATTTTGGGGAAAAAGTGATTATCTCGGCGAATGAACCATTTTGAGTAATTTTCCATTTCGGTTCAGAGCAGTTTGCATCTAAAGTAGCTAGTTTGTGCCAAACATTCATTTTGGAAAAAAGGTGATTTTCTCGGCGAGTTAAGCATTTTGAGTAATTTACAGGTTGATTTCAGAGCGGTTTGCATGAAAATGTACTATTTCTTGCCAAACATTCAGTTTGGAAAAAAAGTGATGATCTCGGCGAGTTAAGCAGTTTCAATAATTTGCCATTTGGTTTCAGAGCAGCTTGCATTTAAATTAGCAATTTTTCGCCAAACATTCGTTTTGGAAAGAAATTGATTTCCTCGTTAAGCATTTTCAGCAATGTACAGTTGGTTTTCAGAGCGTCTTGCATGAAAATGTACTATTTCTTGTCAAACATTAAATTTGGAAAAAGGTAATTATCTCGGCTGGGTAAACATTTTTAATAATTTGACATTTGGTTTCAGAGCAGCTTGCATCTCAATTTGCTATTGTTTGCTATAATTGCTATTTTTTCCCAAACATTCATTTTGCGGAAAAAAGTGATCTTCTGAGTGTGCTGTGCATTTTCAGGAATTGGCCGGTTTGTTTCAGAGCATCGATCTTCACAATTAACTATTTTTTGGCAATCATTGATTTAGGAAAAAAAGTGATTATCTCGGCGAGTTAACCATTATGAGAAATTTTCCGTTTGTTTTCAGAGCAGCTTGCATCTAAAGTTACTATTTTGTGCTAACAATTCGTTTTGGGAAAAAGTGATTATCTCGGCGAGTTATTTTGAGTAATTTTCCTTATGGGGTCAGCTTGCATCAAAATTAACAATTTAATGCCTAATATTCATTTTGGGGAAAAAGTGATTATCTCGGCGAATGAACCATTTTGAGTAATTTTCCATTTCGGTTCAGAACAGTTTGCATCTAAAGTAGCTAGTTTGTGCCAAACATTCATTTTGGAAAAAAGGTGATTTTCTCGGCGAGTTAAGCATTTTGAGTAATTTACAGGTTGATTTCAGAGCGGTTTGCATGAAAATGTACTATTTCTTGCCAAACATTCAGTTTGGAAAAAAAGTGATGATCTCGGCGAGTTAAGCAGTTTCAATAATTTGCCATTTGGTTTCAGAGCAGCTTGCATTTAAATTAGCAATTTTTCGCCAAACATTCGTTTTGGAAAGAAATTGATTTCCTCGTTAAGCATTTTGAGCAATGTACAGTTGGTTTTCAGAGCGTCTTGCATGAAAATGTACTATTTCTTGTCAAACATTAAATTTGGAAAAAAGTAATTATCTCGGCTGGGTAAACATTTTTAATAATTTGACATTTGGTTTCAGAGCAGCTTGCGTCTCAATTTGCTATTGTTTGCTATAATTGCTATTTTTTCCCAAACATTCATTTTGCGGAAAAAAGTGATCTTCTGAGTGTGCTGTGCATTTTCAGGAATTGGCCGGTTTGTTTCAGAGCATCGATCTTCACAATTAACTATTTTTTGGCAATCATTGATTTCGGAAAAAAAGTGATTATCTCGGCGAGTTAACCATTATGAGAAATTTTCCGTTTGGTTTCAGAGCAGCTTGCATCTAAAGTTACTATTTTGTGCTAACAATTTGTTTTGGAAAAAAGTGAATATCTCGGCGAGTTATTTTGAGTAATTTTCCTTATGGGGTCAGCTTGCATCAAAATTAACAATTTAATGCCTAATATTCATTTTGGGGAAAAAGTGATTATCTCGGCGAATGAACAATGTTGAGTAATTTTCCATTTCGGTTCAGAGCAGTTTGCATTTAAAGTAGCTAGTTTGTGCCAAACATTCATTTTGGAAAAAAGTGATTTTCTCGGCGAGTTAAGCATTTTGAGTAATTTACCGGTTGATTTCAGAGCGTCTTGCATGAAAATGTACTATTTCTTGCCACACATTCAGTTTGGAAAAAAAGTGATGATCTCGGCGAGTTAAGCATTTTCAATAATTTGCCATTTGGTTTCAGAGCAGCTTAATTTAAATTTGCTATTTTTACCCAAACATTCGTTTGGGGAAAAAAAAGTGATTATCTCGGCGAGTCAAGCGTTTTGAGTAATGTTCCGGTTGGGGTCAGAGCGTCTTCCATGTAACTGTACAATTTCTTGCCACTCATTCATTTTGGAAAACAAGTCATTATCTCGGAGAGTTAAGCCTTTTCAATAATTGCCATTAAGTTTCAGAGCAGCTTGCATTTAAATTAGCAATTTTTCGCCAAACATTCGTTTTGGAAATAAATTGATTTCCTCGTTAAGCATTTTGAGCAATGTACAGTTGGTTTTCAGAGCGTCTTGCATGAAAATGTACTACTTCTTGTCAGACATTAATTTTGGAAAAAAGTGATTATCTCGACTGGGTAAACATTTTTTATAATTTGACATTTGGTTTCAGAGCAGCTTGCATCTTAATTTGCTATTGTTTGCTATAATAGCTATTTTTTCCCAAACAATCATTTTGCGAAAAAAAGTGGTATGCTGAGTGTGCTGTGCATTTTCAGGAATTGGCCGGTTTGTTTCAGAGCATCGATCTTCACAATTAACTATTTTTTGGCAATCATTGATTTAGGAAAAAAAAGTGATTATCTCGGCGAGTTAACCATTTTGAGAAATTTTCCGTTTGTTTTCAGAGCAGCTTGCATCTAAAGTTATTATTTTGTGCTAACAATTCGTTTTGGGAAAAAGTGATTATCTCGGCGAGTTATTTTGAGTAATTTTCCTTATGGGGTCAGCTTGCATCAAAATTAACAATTTAATGCCTAATATTCATTTTGGGGAAAAAGTGATTATCTCGGCGAATGAACCATTTTGAGTAATTTTCCATTTCGGTTCAGAGCAGTTTGCATCTAAAGTAGCTAGTTTGTGCCAAACATTCATTTTGGAAAAAAGGTGATTTTCTCGGCGAGTTAAGCATTTTGAGTAATTTACAGGTTGATTTCAGAGCGGTTTGCATGAAAATGTACTATTTCTTGCCAAACATTCAGTTTGCAAAAAAAGTGATGATCTCGGCGAGTTAAGCAGTTTCAATAATTTGCCATTTGGTTTCAGAGCAGCTTGCATTTAAATTAGCAATTTTTCGCCAAACATTCGTTTTGGAAAGAAATTGATTTCCTCGTTAAGCATTTTCAGCAATGTACAGTTGGTTTTCAGAGCGTCTTGCATGAAAATGTACTATTTCTTGTCAAACATTAAATTTGGAAAAAAGTAATTATCTCGGCTGGGTAAACATTTTTAATAATTTGACATTTGGTTTCAGAGCAGCTTGCATCTCAATTTGCTATTGTTTGCTATAATTGCTATTTTTTCCCAAACATTCATTTTGCGGAAAAAAGTGATCTTCTGAGTGTGCTGTGCATTTTCAGGAATTGGCCGGTTTGTTTCAGAGCATCGATCTTCACAATTAACTATTTTTTGGCAATCATTGATTTAGGAAAAAAAGTGATTATCTCGGCGAGTTAACCATTATGAGAAATTTTCCGTTTGTTTTCAGAGCAGCTTGCATCTAAAGTTACTATTTTGTGCTAACAATTCGTTTTGGGAAAAAGTGATTATCTCGGCGAGTTATTTTGAGTAATTTTCCTTATGGGGTCAGCTTGCATCAAAATTAACAATTTAATGCCTAATATTCATTTTGGGGAAAAAGTGATTATCTCGGCGAATGAACCATTTTGAGTAATTTTCCATTTCGGTTCAGAGCAGTTTGCATCTAAAGTAGCTAGTTTGTGCCAAACATTCATTTTGGAAAAAAGGTGATTTTCTCGGCGAGTTAAGCATTTTGAGTAATTTACAGGTTGATTTCAGAGCGGTTTGCATGAAAATGTACTATTTCTTGCCAAACATTCAGTTTGGAAAAAAAGTGATGATCTCGGCGAGTTAAGCAGTTTCAATAATTTGCCATTTGGTTTCAGAGCAGCTTGCATTTAAATTAGCAATTTTTCGCCAAACATTCGTTTTGGAAAGAAATTGATTTCCTCGTTAAGCATTTTCAGCAATGTACAGTTGGTTTTCAGAGCGTCTTGCATGAAAATGTACTATTTCTTGTCAAACATTAAATTTGGAAAAAAGTAATTATCTCGGCTGGGTAAACATTTTTAATAATTTGACATTTGGTTTCAGAGCAGCTTGCGTCTCAATTTGCTATTGTTTGCTATAATTGCTATTTTTTCCCAAACATTCATTTTGCGGAAAAAAGTGATCTTCTGAGTGTGCTGTGCATTTTCAGGAATTGGCCGGTTTGTTTCAGAGCATCGATCTTCACAATTAACTATTTTTTGGCAATCATTGATTTAGGAAAAAAAGTGATTATCTCGGCGAGTTAACCATTATGAGAAATTTTCCGTTTGGTTTCAGAGCAGCTTGCATCTAAAGTTACTATTTTGTGCTAACAATTTGTTTTGGAAAAAAGTGAATATCTCGGCGAGTTATTTTGAGTAATTTTCCTTATGGGGTCAGCTTGCATCAAAATTAACAATTTAATGCCTAATATTCATTTTGGGGAAAAAGTGATTATCTCGGCGAATGAACAATGTTGAGTAATTTTCCATTTCGGTTCAGAGCAGTTTGCATTTAAAGTAGCTAGTTTGTGCCAAACATTCATTTTGGAAAAAAGTGATTTTCTCGGCGAGTTAAGCATTTTGAGTAATTTACCGGTTGATTTCAGAGCGTCTTGCATGAAAATGTACTATTTCTTGCCACACATTCATTTTGAAAAAAAAGTGATGATCTCGGCGAGTTAAGCATTTTCAATAATTTGCCATTTGGTTTCAGAGCAGCTTAATTTAAATTTCCTATTTTTTTCCCAAACATTCGTTTTGGAAAGAAATTGATTATCTCGGCGAGTCAAGCATTTTGAGTAATTTTCCGGTTGGGGTCAGAGCGTCTTCCATGTAAATGTACTATTTCTTGCCACTCATTCAGTTTCGAAAACAAGTCATTATCTCGGCGAGTTAAGCCTTTTCAAATATTGCCATTTGGTTTCAGAGCAGCTTAATTTAAATTAGCTATTTTTTGCCAAACAGTCGTTTTGGAAAGAAAGTGATTTCCTCGTTAAGCATTTTGAGAAATGTACAGTTGGTTTTCAGAGCGTCTTGCATGAAAATGTACTATTTCTTGTCAAACATTAATTTTGGAAAAAAGTGATTATCTCGGCTGGGTAAACATTTTTAATAATTTGACATTTGGTTTCAGAGCGGCTTGCATCTCAATTTGCTATTGTTTGCTATAATTGCTATTTTTTCCCAAACATTCATTTTGCGGAAAAAAGTGATCTTTTGAGTGTGCTGTGCATTTTCAGGAATTGGCCGGTTTGTTTCAGAGCATCGATCTTCACAATTAACTATTTTTTGGCAATCATTGATTTAGGAAAAAAAGTGATTATCTCGGCGAGTTAACCATTTTGAGAAATTTTCCGTTTGTTTTCAGAGCAGCTTGCATCTAAAGTTACTATTTTGTGCTAACAATTCGTTTTGGAAAAAAGTCATTATCTCGGCGAGTTATTTTGAGTAATTTTCCTTATGGGGTCAGCTTGCATCAAAATTAACAATTTAATGCCTAATATTCATTTTGGGGAAAAAGTTATTATCTCGGCGAATGAACCATTTTGAGTATTTTTCCATTTCGGTTCAGAGCAGTTTGCATCTAAAGTAGCTAGTTTGTGCCAAACATTCATTTTGGAAAAAAAGTGATCTTCTCGGCGAGTTAAGCATTTTGAGTAATTTACCGGTTGATTTCAGAGCGGTTTGCATGAAAATGTACTATTTCTTGCCACACATTCAGTTTGGAAAAAAAGTGATGATCTTGGCGAGTTAAGCAGTTTCAATAATTTGCCATTTGGTTTCAGAGCAGCTTAATTTAAATTTGCTATTTTTACCCAAACATTCGTTTGGTGGAAAAAAAGTGATTATCTCGGCGAGTCAAGCGTTTTGAGTAATGTTCCGGTTGGGGTCAGAGCGTCTTCCATGTAAATGTACTATTTCTTGCCACTCATTCATTTTGGAAAACAAGTCATTATCTCGGAGAGTTAGCATTTTCAATAATTGCCATTAAGTTTCAGAGCAGCTTGCATTTAAATTAGCAATTTTTCGCCAAACATTCGTTTTAGAAAGAAATTGATTTCCTCGTTAAGCATTTTGAGCAATGTACAGTTGGTTTTCAGAGCGTCTTGCATGAAAATGTACTACTTCTTGTCAGACATTAATTTTGGAAAAAAGTGATTATCTCGACTGGGTAAACATTTTTTATAATTTGACATTTGGTTTCAGAGCAGCTTGCATCTTAATTTGCTATTGTTTGCTATAATTGCTATTTTTTCCCAAACAATCATTTTGCGAAAGAAAGTGGTATGCTGAGTGTGCTGTGCATTTTCAGGAATTGGCCGGTTTGTTTCAGAGCATCGATCTTCACAATTAACTATTTTTTGGCAATCATTGATTTAGGAAAAAAAAGTGATTATCTCGGCGAGTTAACCATTTTGAGAAATATTCCGTTTGTTTTCAGAGCAGCTTGCATTTTGTGCTAACAATTCGTTTTGGAAAAAAGTGATTATCTCGGCGAGTTATTTTGAGTAATTTTCCTTATGGGGTCAGCTTGCATCAAAATTAACAATTTAATGCCTAATATTCATTTTGGGGAAAAAGTGATTATCTCGGCGAATGAACCATTTTGAGTAATTTTCCATTTCGGTTCAGAGCAGTTTGCATCTAAAGTAGCTAGTTTGTGCCAAACATTCATTTTGGAAAAAAGGTGATTTTCTCGGCGAGTTAAGCATTTTGAGTAATTTACAGGTTGATTTCAGAGCGGTTTGCATGAAAATGTACTATTTCTTGCCAAACATTCAGTTTGGAAAAAAAGTGATGATCTCGGCGAGTTAAGCAGTTTCAATAATTTGCCATTTGGTTTCAGAGCAGCTTGCATTTAAATTAGCAATTTTTCGCCAAACATTCGTTTTGGAAAGAAATTGATTTCCTCGTTAAGCATTTTGAGCAATGTACAGTTGGTTTTCAGAGCGTCTTGCATGAAAATGTACTACTTCTTGTCAGACATTAATTTTGGAAAAAAGTGATTATCTCGACTGGGTAAAAATTTTTTATAATTTGACATTTGGTTTCAGAGCAGCTTGCATCTTAATTTGCTATTGTTTGCTATAATTGCTATTTTTTCCCAAACAATCATTTTGCGAAAAAAAGTGGTATGCTGAGTGTGCTGTGCATTTTCAGGAATTGGCCGGTTTGTTTCAGAGCATCGATCTTCACAATTAACTATTTTTTGGCAATCATTGATTTAGGAAAAAAAAGTGATTATCTCGGCGAGTTAACCATTTTGAGAAATTTTCCGTTTGTTTTCAGAGCAGCTTGCATTTTGTGCTAACAATTCGTTTTGGAAAAAATTGATTATCTCGGCTGGGTAAACATTTTTAATAATTTGGCATTTGGTTTCAGAGCAGCTTGCATCTCAATTTGCTATAATTGCTATTTTTTCCCAAACATTCATTTTGCGGAAAAAAGTGATCTTCGGAGTGTGCTGTGCATTTTCAGGAATTGGCCGGTTTGCTTCAGAGCATCGATCTTCACAATTAACTATTTTTTGGCAATCATTGATTAAGGGAAAAAAAATGATTATCTCGGCGAGTTAACCATTATGAGAAATTTTCCGTTTGTTTTCAGAGCAGCTTGCATCTAAAGTTATTATTTTGTGCTAACAATTCGTTTTGGGAAAAAGTGATTATCTCGGCGAGTTATTTTGAGTAATTTTCCTTATGGGGTCAGCTTGCATCAAAATTAACAATTTAATGCCTAATATTCATTTTGGGGAAAAAGTGATTATCTCGGCGAATGAACCATTTTGAGTAATTTTCCATTTCGGTTCAGAGCAGTTTGCATCTAAAGTAGCTAGTTTGTGCCAAACATTCATTTTGGAAAAAAGGTGATTTTCTCGGCGAGTTAAGCATTTTGAGTAATTTACAGGTTGATTTCAGAGCGGTTTGCATGAAAATGTACTATTTCTTGCCAAACATTCAGTTTGGAAAAAAAGTGATGATCTCGGCGAGTTAAGCATTTTCAATAATTTGCCATTTGGTTTCAGAGCAGCTTAATTTAAATTTGCTATTTTTACCCAAACATTCGTTTGGGGAAAAAAAAGTGATTATCTCGGCGAGTCAAGCGTTTTGAGTAATGTTCCGGTTGGGGTCAGAGCGTCTTCCATGTAAATGTACAATTTCTTGCCACTCATTCATTTTGGAAAACAAGTCATTATCTCGGAGAGTTAAGCCTTTTCAATAATTGCCATTAAGTTTCAGAGCAGCTTGCATTTAAATTAGCAATTTTTCGCCAAACATTCGTTTTGGAAATAAATTGATTTCCTCGTTAAGCATTTTGAGCAATGTACAGTTGGTTTTCAGAGCGTCTTGCATGAAAATGTACTACTTCTTGTCAGACATTAATTTTGGAAAAAAGTGATTATCTCGACTGGGTAAACATTTTTTATAATTTGACATTTGGTTTCAGAGCAGCTTGCATCTTAATTTGCTATTGTTTGCTATAATAGCTATTTTTTCCCAAACAATCATTTTTCGAAAAAAAGTGGTATGCTGAGTGTGCTGTGCATTTTCAGGAATTGGCCGGTTTGTTTCAGAGCATCGATCTTCACAATTAACTATTTTTTGGCAATCATTGATTTAGGAAAAAAAAGTGATTATCTCGGCGAGTTAACCATTTTGAGAAATTTTCCGTTTGTTTTCAGAGCAGCTTGCATCTAAAGTTATTATTTTGTGCTAACAATTCGTTTTGGGAAAAAGTGATTATCTCGGCGAGTTATTTTGAGTAATTTTCCTTATGGGGTCAGCTTGCATCAAAATTAACAATTTAATGCCTAATATTCATTTTGGGGAAAAAGTGATTATCTCGGCGAATGAACCATTTTGAGTAATTTTCCATTTCGGTTCAGAGCAGTTTGCATCTAAAGTAGCTAGTTTGTGCCAAACATTCATTTTGGAAAAAAGGTGATTTTCTCGGCGAGTTAAGCATTTTGAGTAATTTACAGGTTGATTTCAGAGCGGTTTGCATGAAAATGTACTATTTCTTGCCAAACATTCAGTTTGGAAAAAAAGTGATGATCTCGGCGAGTTAAGCAGTTTCAATAATTTGCCATTTGGTTTCAGAGCAGCTTGCATTTAAATTAGCAATTTTTCGCCAAACATTCGTTTTGGAAAGAAATTGATTTCCTCGTTAAGCATTTTGAGCAATGTACAGTTGGTTTTCAGAGCGTCTTGCATGAAAATGTACTACTTCTTGTCAGACATTAATTTTGGAAAAAAGTGATTATCTCGACTGGGTAAAAATTTTTTATAATTTGACATTTGGTTTCAGAGCAGCTTGCATCTTAATTTGCTATTGTTTGCTATAATTGCTATTTTTTCCCAAACAATCATTTTGCGAAAAAAAGTGGTATGCTGAGTGTGCTGTGCATTTTCAGGAATTGGCCGGTTTGTTTCAGAGCATCGATCTTCACAATTAACTATTTTTTGGCAATCATTGATTTAGGAAAAAAAAGTGATTATCTCGGCGAGTTAACCATTTTGAGAAATTTTCCGTTTGTTTTCAGAGCAGCTTGCATTTTGTGCTAACAATTCGTTTTGGAAAAAATTGATTATCTCGGCTGGGTAAACATTTTTAATAATTTGGCATTTGGTTTCAGAGCAGCTTGCATCTCAATTTGCTATAATTGCTATTTTTTCCCAAACATTCATTTTGCGGAAAAAAGTGATCTTCGGAGTGTGCTGTGCATTTTCAGGAATTGGCCGGTTTGCTTCAGAGCATCGATCTTCACAATTAACTATTTTTTGGCAATCATTGATTAAGGGAAAAAAAATGATTATCTCGGCGAGTTAACCATTATGAGAAATTTTCCGTTTGTTTTCAGAGCAGCTTGCATCTAAAGTTATTATTTTGTGCTAACAATTCGTTTTGGGAAAAAGTGATTATCTCGGCGAGTTATTTTGAGTAATTTTCCTTATGGGGTCAGCTTGCATCAAAATTAACAATTTAATGCCTAATATTCATTTTGGGGAAAAAGTGATTATCTCGGCGAATGAACCATTTTGAGTAATTTTCCATTTCGGTTCAGAGCAGTTTGCATCTAAAGTAGCTAGTTTGTGCCAAACATTCATTTTGGAAAAAAGGTGATTTTCTCGGCGAGTTAAGCATTTTGAGTAATTTACAGGTTGATTTCAGAGCGGTTTGCATGAAAATGTACTATTTCTTGCCAAACATTCAGTTTGGAAAAAAAGTGATGATCTCGGCGAGTTAAGCATTTTCAATAATTTGCCATTTGGTTTCAGAGCAGCTTAATTTAAATTTGCTATTTTTACCCAAACATTCGTTTGGGGAAAAAAAAGTGATTATCTCGGCGAGTCAAGCGTTTTGAGTAATGTTCCGGTTGGGGTCAGAGCGTCTTCCATGTAAATGTACAATTTCTTGCCACTCATTCATTTTGGAAAACAAGTCATTATCTCGGAGAGTTAAGCCTTTTCAATAATTGCCATTAAGTTTCAGAGCAGCTTGCATTTAAATTAGCAATTTTTCGCCAAACATTCGTTTTGGAAATAAATTGATTTCCTCGTTAAGCATTTTGAGCAATGTACAGTTGGTTTTCAGAGCGTCTTGCATGAAAATGTACTACTTCTTGTCAGACATTAATTTTGGAAAAAAGTGATTATCTCGACTGGGTAAACATTTTTTATAATTTGACATTTGGTTTCAGAGCAGCTTGCATCTTAATTTGCTATTGTTTGCTATAATAGCTATTTTTTCCCAAACAATCATTTTGCGAAAAAAAGTGGTATGCTGAGTGTGCTGTGCATTTTCAGGAATTGGCCGGTTTGTTTCAGAGCATCGATCTTCACAATTAACTATTTTTTGGCAATCATTGATTTAGGAAAAAAAAGTGATTATCTCGGCGAGTTAACCATTTTGAGAAATTTTCCGTTTGTTTTCAGAGCAGCTTGCATCTAAAGTTATTATTTTGTGCTAACAATTCGTTTTGGGAAAAAGTGATTATCTCGGCGAGTTATTTTGAGTAATTTTCCTTATGGGGTCAGCTTGCATCAAAATTAACAATTTAATGCCTAATATTCATTTTGGGGAAAAAGTGATTATCTCGGCGAATGAACCATTTTGAGTAATTTTCCATTTCGGTTCAGAGCAGTTTGCATCTAAAGTAGCT
This sequence comes from Scyliorhinus torazame, assembly GCF_047496885.1. Lineage (NCBI taxonomy): Eukaryota > Metazoa > Chordata > Chondrichthyes > Carcharhiniformes > Scyliorhinidae > Scyliorhinus > Scyliorhinus torazame. The sequence goes on from NW_027307790.1 coordinate 45,973, forward strand.
AGTTTGTGCCAAACATTCATTTTGGAAAAAAGGTGATTTTCTCGGCGAGTTAAGCATTTTGAGTAATTTACAGGTTGATTTCAGAGCGGTTTGCATGAAAATGTACTATTTCTTGCCAAACATTCAGTTTGGAAAAAAAGTGATGATCTCGGCGAGTTAAGCAGTTTCAATAATTTGCCATTTGGTTTCAGAGCAGCTTGCATTTAAATTAGCAATTTTTCGCCAAACATTCGTTTTGGAAAGAAATTGATTTCCTCGTTAAGCATTTTGAGCAATGTACAGTTGGTTTTCAGAGCGTCTTGCATGAAAATGTACTATTTCTTGTCAAACATTAAATTTGGAAAAAAGTAATTATCTCGGCTGGGTAAACATTTTTAATAATTTGACATTTGGTTTCAGAGCAGCTTGCGTCTCAATTTGCTATTGTTTGCTATAATTGCTATTTTTTCCCAAACATTCATTTTGCGGAAAAAAGTGATCTTCTGAGTGTGCTGTGCATTTTCAGGAATTGGCCGGTTTGTTTCAGAGCATCGATCTTCACAATTAACTATTTTTTGGCAATCATTGATTTAGGAAAAAAAGTGATTATCTCGGCGAGTTAACCATTATGAGAAATTTTCCGTTTGGTTTCAGAGCAGCTTGCATCTAAAGTTACTATTTTGTGCTAACAATTTGTTTTGGAAAAAAGTGAATATCTCGGCGAGTTATTTTGAGTAATTTTCCTTATGGGGTCAGCTTGCATCAAAATTAACAATTTAATGCCTAATATTCATTTTGGGGAAAAAGTGATTATCTCGGCGAATGAACAATGTTGAGTAATTTTCCATTTCGGTTCAGAGCAGTTTGCATTTAAAGTAGCTAGTTTGTGCCAAACATTCATTTTGGAAAAAAGTGATTTTCTCGGCGAGTTAAGCATTTTGAGTAATTTACCGGTTGATTTCAGAGCGTCTTGCATGAAAATGTACTATTTCTTGCCACACATTCATTTTGAAAAAAAAGTGATGATCTCGGCGAGTTAAGCATTTTCAATAATTTGCCATTTGGTTTCAGAGCAGCTTAATTTAAATTTCCTATTTTTTTCCCAAACATTCGTTTTGGAAAGAAATTGATTATCTCGGCGAGTCAAGCATTTTGAGTAATTTTCCGGTTGGGGTCAGAGCGTCTTCCATGTAAATGTACTATTTCTTGCCACTCATTCAGTTTCGAAAACAAGTCATTATCTCGGCGAGTTAAGCCTTTTCAAATATTGCCATTTGGTTTCAGAGCAGCTTAATTTAAATTAGCTATTTTTTGCCAAACAGTCGTTTTGGAAAGAAAGTGATTTCCTCGTTAAGCATTTTGAGAAATGTACAGTTGGTTCTCAGAGCGTCTTGCATGAAAATGTACTATTTCTTGTCAAACATTAATTTTGGAAAAAAGTGATTATCTCGGCTGGGTAAATATTTTTAATAATTTGACATTTGGTTTCAGAGCAGCTTGCATCTCAATTTGCTATTGTTTGCTATAATTGCTATTTTTTCCCAAACATTCATTTTGCGGAAAAAAGTGATCTTCTGAGTGTGCTGTGCATTTTCAGGAATTGGCCGGTTTGTTTCAGAGCATCGATCTTCACAATTAACTATTTTTTGGCAATCATTGATTTAGGAAAAAAAGTGATTATCTCGGCGAGTTAACCATTTTGAGAAATTTTCCGTTTGTTTTCAGAGCAGCTTGCATCTAAAGTTACTATTTTGTGCTAACAATTCGTTTTGGAAAAAAGTGATTATCTCGGCGAGTTATTTTGAGTAATTTTCCTTATGCGGTCAGCTTGCATCAAAATTAACAATTTAATGCCTAATATTCATTTTGGGGAAAAAGTGATTATCTCGGCGAATGAACAATGTTGAGTAATTTTCCATTTCGGTTCAGAGCAGTTTGCATCTAAAGTAGCTAGTTTGTGCCAAACATTCATTTTGGGAAAAAGTGATTATCTCGGCGAGTTATTTTGAGTAATTTTCCTTATGGGGTCAGCTTGCATCAAAATTAACAATTTAATGCCTAATATTCATTTTGGGGAAAAAGTGATTATCTCGGCGAATGAACCATTTTGAGTAATTTTCCATTTCGGTTCAGAGCAGTTTGCATCTAAAGTAGCTAGTTTGTGCCAAACATTCATTTTGGAAAAAAGGTGATTTTCTCGGCGAGTTAAGCATTTTGAGTAATTTACAGGTTGATTTCAGAGCGGTTTGCATGAAAATGTACTATTTCTTGCCAAACATTCAGTTTGGAAAAAAAGTGATGATCTCGGCGAGTTAAGCAGTTTCAATAATTTGCCATTTGGTTTCAGAGCAGCTTAATTTAAATTTGCTATTTTTACCCAAACATTCGTTTGGGGAAAAAAAAGTGATTATCTCGGCGAGTCAAGCGTTTTGAGTAATGTTCCGGTTGGGGTCAGAGCGTCTTCCATGTAAATGTACTATTTCTTGCCACTCATTCATTTTGGAAAACAAGTCATTATCTCGGAGAGTTAGCATTTTCAATAATTGCCATTAAGTTTCAGAGCAGCTTGCATTTAAATTAGCAATTTTTCGCCAAACATTCGTTTTGGAAAGAAATTGATTTCCTCGTTAAGCATTTTGAGCAATGTACAGTTGGTTTTCAGAGCGTCTTGCATGAAAATGTACTACTTCTTGTCAGACATTAATTTTGGAAAAAAGTGATTATCTCGACTGGGTAAACATTTTTTATAATTTGACATTTGGTTTCAGAGCAGCTTGCATCTTAATTTGCTATTGTTTGCTATAATTGCTATTTTTTCCCAAACAATCATTTTGCGAAAGAAAGTGGTATGCTGAGTGTGCTGTGCATTTTCAGGAATTGGCCGGTTTGTTTCAGAGCATCGATCTTCACAATTAACTATTTTTTGGCAATCATTGATTTAGGAAAAAAAAGTGATTATCTCGGCGAGTTAACCATTTTGAGAAATTTTCCGTTTGTTTTCAGAGCAGCTTGCATTTTGTGCTAACAATTCGTTTTGGAAAAAAGTGATTATCTCGGCGAGTTATTTTGAGTAATTTTCCTTATGGGGTCAGCTTGCATCAAAATTAACAATTTAATGCCTAATATTCATTTTGGGGAAAAAGTGATTATCTCGGCGAATGAACCATTTTGAGTAATTTTCCATTTCGGTTCAGAGCAGTTTGCATCTAAAGTAGCTAGTTTGTGCCAAACATTCATTTTGGAAAAAAGGTGATTTTCTCGGCGAGTTAAGCATTTTGAGTAATTTACAGGTTGATTTCAGAGCGGTTTGCATGGAAATGTACTATTTCTTGCCAAACATTCAGTTTGGAAAAAAAGTGATGATCTCGGCGAGTTAAGCAGTTTCAATAATTTGCCATTTGGTTTCAGAGCAGCTTGCATTTAAATTAGCAATTTTTCGCCAAACATTCGTTTTGGAAAGAAATTGATTTCCTCGTTAAGCATTTTGAGCAATGTACAGTTGGTTTTCAGAGCGTCTTGCATGAAAATGTACTATTTCTTGTCAAACATTAAATTTGGAAAAAAGTAATTATCTCGGCTGGGTAAACATTTTTAATAATTTGACATTTGGTTTCAGAGCAGCTTGCGTCTCAATTTGCTATTGTTTGCTATAATTGCTATTTTTTCCCAAACATTCATTTTGCGGAAAAGAGTGATCTTCTGAGTGTGCTGTGCATTTTCAGGAATTGGCCGGTTTGTTTCAGAGCATCGATCTTCAAAATTAACTATTTTTTGGCAATCATTGATTTAGGAAAAAAAGTGATTATCTCGGCGAGTTAACCATTATGAGAAATTTTCCGTTTGGTTTCAGAGCAGCTTGCATCTAAAGTTACTATTTTGTGCTAACAATTTGTTTTGGAAAAAAGTGAATATCTCGGCGAGTTATTTTGAGTAATTTTCCTTATGGGGTCAGCTTGCATCAAAATTAACAATTTAATGCCTAATATTCATTTTGGGGAAAAAGTGATTATCTCGGCGAATGAACAATGTTGAGTAATTTTCCATTTCGGTTCAGAGCAGTTTGCATTTAAAGTAGCTAGTTTGTGCCAAACATTCATTTTGGAAAAAAGTGATTTTCTCGGCGAGTTAAGCATTTTGAGTAATTTACCGGTTGATTTCAGAGCGTCTTGCATGAAAATGTACTATTTCTTGCCACACATTCATTTTGAAAAAAAAGTGATGATCTCGGCGAGTTAAGCATTTTCAATAATTTGCCATTTGGTTTCAGAGCAGCTTAATTTAAATTTCCTATTTTTTTCCCAAACATTCGTTTTGGAAAGAAATTGATTATCTCGGCGAGTCAAGCATTTTGAGTAATTTTCCGGTTGGGGTCAGAGCGTCTTCCATGTAAATGTACTATTTCTTGCCACTCATTCAGTTTCGAAAACAAGTCATTATCTCGGCGAGTTAAGCCTTTTCAAATATTGCCATTTGGTTTCAGAGCAGCTTAATTTAAATTAGCTATTTTTTGCCAAACAGTCGTTTTGGAAAGAAAGTGATTTCCTCGTTAAGCATTTTGAGAAATGTACAGTTGGTTTTCAGAGCGTCTTGCATGAAAATGTACTATTTCTTGTCAAACATTAATTTTGGAAAAAAGTGATTATCTCGGCTGGGTAAACATTTTTAATAATTTGACATTTGGTTTCAGAGCAGCTTGCATCTCAATTTGCTATTCTTTGCTATAATTGCTATTTTTTCCCAAACATTCATTTTGCGGAAAAAAAGTGATCTTCTGAGTGTGCTGTGCATTTTCAGGAATTGGCCGGTTTGTTTCAGAGCATCGATCTTCACAATTAACTATTTTTTGGCAATCATTGATTTAGGAAAAAAAGTGATTATCTCGGCGAGTTAACCATTTTGAGAAATTTTCCGTTTGTTTTCAGAGCAGCTTGCATCTAAAGTTACTATTTTGTGCTAACAATTCGTTTTGGAAAAAAGTGATTATCTCGGCGAGTTATTTTGAGTAATTTTCCTTATGCGGTCAGCTTGCATCAAAATTAACAATTTAATGCCTAATATTCATTTTGGGGAAAAAGTGATTATCTCGGCGAATGAACAATGTTGAGTAATTTTCCATTTCGGTTCAGAGCAGTTTGCATTTAAAGTAGCTAGTTTGTGCCAAACATTCATTTTGGAAAAAAGTGATTTTCTCGGCGAGTTAAGCATTTTGAGTAATTTACCGGTTGATTTCAGAGCGTCTTGCATGAAAATGTACTATTTCTTGCCACACATTCATTTTGAAAAAAAAGTGATGATCTCGGCGAGTTAAGCATTTTCAATAATTTGCCATTTGGTTTCAGAGCAGCTTAATTTAAATTTCCTATTTTTTTCCCAAACATTCGTTTTGGAAAGAAATTGATTATCTCGGCGAGTCAAGCATTTTGAGTAATTTTCCGGTTGGGGTCAGAGCGTCTTCCATGTAAATGTACTATTTCTTGCCACTCATTCAGTTTCGAAAACAAGTCATTATCTCGGCGAGTTAAGCCTTTTCAAATATTGCCATTTGGTTTCAGAGCAGCTTAATTTAAATTAGCTATTTTTTGCCAAACAGTCGTTTTGGAAAGAAAGTGATTTCCTCGTTAAGCATTTTGAGAAATGTACAGTTGGTTTTCAGAGCGTCTTGCATGAAAATGTACTATTTCTTGTCAAACATTAATTTTGGAAAAAAGTGATTATCTCGGCTGGGTAAACATTTTTAATAATTTGACATTTGGTTTCAGAGCAGCTTGCATCTCAATTTGCTATTCTTTGCTATAATTGCTATTTTTTCCCAAACATTCATTTTGCGGAAAAAAAGTGATCTTCTGAGTGTGCTGTGCATTTTCAGGAATTGGCCGGTTTGTTTCAGAGCATCGATCTTCACAATTAACTATTTTTTGGCAATCATTGATTTAGGAAAAAAAGTGATTATCTCGGCGAGTTAACCATTTTGAGAAATTTTCCGTTTGTTTTCAGAGCAGCTTGCATCTAAAGTTACTATTTTGTGCTAACAATTCGTTTTGGAAAAAAGTGATTATCTCGGCGAGTTATTTTGAGTAATTTTCCTTATGCGGTCAGCTTGCATCAAAATTAACAATTTAATGCCTAATATTCATTTTGGGGAAAAAGTGATTATCTCGGCGAATGAACAATGTTGAGTAATTTTCCATTTCGGTTCAGAGCAGTTTGCATTTAAAGTAGCTAGTTTGTGCCAAACATTCATTTTGGAAAAAAGTGATTTTCTCGGCGAGTTAAGCATTTTGAGTAATTTACCGGTTGATTTCAGAGCGTCTTGCATGAAAATGTACTATTTCTTGCCACACATTCATTTTGAAAAAAAAGTGATGATCTCGGCGAGTTAAGCATTTTCAATAATTTGCCATTTGGTTTCAGAGCAGCTTAATTTAAATTTCCTATTTTTTCCCAAACATTCGTTTTGGAAAGAAATTGATTATCTCGGCGAGTCAAGCATTTTGAGTAATTTTCCGGTTGGGGTCAGAGCGTCTTCCATGTAAATGTACTATTTCTTGCCACTCATTCAGTTTCGAAAACAAGTCATTATCTCGGCGAGTTAAGCCTTTTCAAATATTGCCATTTGGTTTCAGAGCAGCTTAATTTAAATTAGCTACTTTTTGCCAAACAGTCGTTTTGGAAAGAAAGTGATTTCCTCGTTAAGCATTTTGAGAAATGTACAGTTGGTTTTCAGAGCGTCTTGCATGAAAATGTACTATTTCTTGTCAGACATTAATTTTGGAAAAAAGTGATTATCTCGGCTGGGTAAACATTTTTAATAATTTGACATTTGGTTTCAGAGCAGCTTGCATCTCAATTTGCTATTGTTTGCTATAATTGCTATTTTTTCCCAAACATTCATTTTGCGGAAAAAAAGTGATCTTCTGAGTGTGCTGTGCATTTTCAGGAATTGGCCGGTTTGTTTCAGAGCATCGATCTTCACAATTAACTATTTTTTGGCAATCATTGATTTAGGATAAAAAGTGATTATCTCGGCGAGTTAACCATTTTGAGAAATTTTCCGTTTGTTTTCAGAGCAGCTTGCATCTAAAGTTACTATTTTGTGCTAACAATTCGTTTTGGAAAAAAGTGATTATCTCGGCGAGTTATTTTGAGTAATTTTCCTTATGGGGGTCAGCTTGCATCAAAATTAACAATTTAATGCCTAATATTCATTTTGGGGAAAAAGTTATTATCTCGGCGAATGAACCATTTTGAGTATTTTTCCATTTCGGTTCAGCGCAGTTTGCATCTAAAGTAGCTAGTTTGTGCCAAACATTCATTTTGGAAAAAAAGTGATCTTCTCGGCGAGTTAAGCATTTTGAGTAATTTACCGGTTGATTTCAGAGCGGCTTGCATGAAAATGTACTATTTCTTGCCACACATTCAGTTTGGAAAAAAAGTGATGATCTTGGCGAGTTAAGCAGTTTCAATAATTTGCCATTTGGTTTCAGAGCAGCTTAATTTAAATTTGCTATTTTTACCCAAACATTCGTTTGGGGAAAAAAAAGTGATTATCTCGGCGAGTCAAGCGTTTTGAGTAATGTTCCGGTTGGGGTCAGAGCGTCTTCCATGTAAATGTACAATTTCTTGCCACTCATTCATTTTGGAAAACAAGTCATTATCTCGGAGAGTTAAGCCTTTTCAATAATTGCCATTAAGTTTCAGAGCAGCTTGCATTTAAATTAGCAATTTTTCGCCAAACATTCGTTTTGGAAATAAATTGATTTCCTCGTTAAGCATTTTGAGCAATGTACAGTTGGTTTTCAGAGCGTCTTGCATGAAAATGTACTACTTCTTGTCAGACATTAATTTTGGAAAAAAGTGATTATCTCGACTGGGTAAACATTTTTTATAATTTGACATTTGGTTTCAGAGAAGCTTGCATCTTAATTTGCTATTGTTTGCTATAATAGCTATTTTTTCCCAAACAATCATTTTGCGAAAAAAAGTGGTATGCTGAGTGTGCTGTGCATTTTCAGGAATTGGCCGGTTTGTTTCAGAGCATCGATCTTCACAATTAACTATTTTTTGGCAAACATTGATTTAGGAAAAAAAAGTGATTATCTCGGCGAGTTAACCATTTTGAGAAATTTTCCGTTTGTTTTCAGAGCAGCTTGCATTTTGTGCTAACAATTCGTTTTGGAAAAAAGTGATTATCTCGGCAAGTTATTTTGAGTAATTTTCCTTATGGGGGTCAGAGCAGCTTGCATCAAAATTAACAATTTAATGCCTAATATTCATTTTGGGGAAAAAGTGATTATCTCGGCGAATGAACCATTTTGAGTAATTTTCCATTTCGGTTCAGAGCAGTTTGCATCTAAAGTAGCTAGTTTGTGCCAAACATTCATTTTGGAAAAAAGGTGATTTTCTCGGCGAGTTAAGCATTTTGAGTAATTTACAGGTTGATTTCAGAGCGGTTTGCATGGAAATGTACTATTTCTTGCCAAACATTCAGTTTGGAAAAAAAGTGATGATCTCGGCGAGTTAAGCAGTTTCAATAATTTGCCATTTGGTTTCAGAGCAGCTTGCATTTAAATTAGCAATTTTTCGCCAAACATTCGTTTTGGAAAGAAATTGATTTCCTCGTTAAGCATTTTGAGCAATGTACAGTTGGTTTTCAGAGCGTCTTGCATGAAAATGTACTATTTCTTGTCAAACATTAAATTTGGAAAAAAGTAATTATCTCGGCTGGGTAAACATTTTTAATAATTTGACATTTGGTTTCAGAGCAGCTTGCGTCTCAATTTGCTATTGTTTGCTATAATTGCTATTTTTTCCCAAACATTCATTTTGCGGAAAAAAGTGATCTTCTGAGTGTGCTGTGCATTTTCAGGAATTGGCCGGTTTGTTTCAGAGCATCGATCTTCACAATTAACTATTTTTTGGCAATCATTGATTTAGGAAAAAAAGTGATTATCTCGGCGAGTTAACCATTATGAGAAATTTTCCGTTTGGTTTCAGAGCAGCTTGCATCTAAAGTTACTATTTTGTGCTAACAATTCGTTTTGGAAAAAAGTGAATATCTCGGCGAGTTATTTTGAGTAATTTTCCTTATGGGGTCAGCTTGCATCAAAATTAACAATTTAATGCCTAATATTCATTTTGGGGAAAAAGTCATTATCTCGGCGAATGAACAATGTTGAGTAATTTTCCATTTCGGTTCAGAGCAGTTTGCATTTAAAGTAGCTAGTTTGTGCCAAACATTCATTTTGGAAAAAAGTGATTTTCTCGGCGAGTTAAGCATTTTGAGTAATTTACCGGTTGATTTCAGAGCGTCTTGCATGAAAATGTACTATTTCTTGCCACACATTCATTTTGAAAAAAAAGTGATGATCTCGGCGAGTTAAGCATTTTCAATAATTTGCCATTTGGTTTCAGAGCAGCTTAATTTAAATTTCCTATTTTTTTCCCAAACATTCGTTTTGGAAAGAAATTGATTATCTCGGCGAGTCAAGCATTTTGAGTAATTTTCCGGTTGGGGTCAGAGCGTCTTCCATGTAAATGTACTATTTCTTGCCACTCATTCAGTTTCGAAAACAAGTCATTATCTCGGCGAGTTAAGCCTTTTCAAATATTGCCATTTGGTTTCAGAGCAGCTTAATTTAAATTAGCTATTTTTTGCCAAACAGCCGTTTTGGAAAGAAAGTGATTTCCTCGTTAAGCATTTTGAGAAATGTACAGTTGGTTTTCAGAGCGTCTTGCATGAAAATGTACTATTTCTTGTCAAACATTAATTTTGGAAAAAAGTGATTATCTCGGCTGGGTAAACATTTTTAATAATTTGACATTTGGTTTCAGAGCAGCTTGCATCTCAATTTGCTATTGTTTGCTATAATTGCTATTTTTTCCCAAACATTCATTTTGCGGAAAAAAAGTGATCTTCTGAGTGTGCTGTGCATTTTCAGGAATTGGCCGGTTTGTTTCAGAGCATCGATCTTCACAATTAACTATTTTTTGGCAATCATTGATTTAGGAAAAAAAGTGATTATCTCGGCGAGTTAACCATTTTGAGAAATTTTCCGTTTGTTTTCAGAGCAGCTTGCATCTAAAGTTACTATTTTGTGCTAACAATTCGTTTTGGAAAAAAGTGATTATCTCGGCGAGTTATTTTGAGTAATTTTCCTTATGCGGTCAGCTTGCATCAAAATTAACAATTTAATGCCTAATATTCATTTTGGGGAAAAAGTGATTATCTCGGCGAATGAACAATGTTGAGTAATTTTCCATTTCGGTTCAGAGCAGTTTGCATTTAAAGTAGCTAGTTTGTGCCAAACATTCATTTTGGAAAAAAGTGATTTTCTCGGCGAGTTAAGCATTTTGAGTAATTTACCGGTTGATTTCAGAGCGTCTTGCATGAAAATGTACTATTTCTTGCCACACATTCATTTTGAAAAAAAAGTGATGATCTCGGCGAGTTAAGCATTTTCAATAATTTGCCATTTGGTTTCAGAGCAGCTTAATTTAAATTTCCTATTTTTTCCCAAACATTCGTTTTGGAAAGAAATTGATTATCTCGGCGAGTCAAGCATTTTGAGTAATTTTCCGGTTGGGGTCAGAGCGTCTTCCATGTAAATGTACTATTTCTTGCCACTCATTCAGTTTCGAAAACAAGTCATTATCTCGGCGAGTTAAGCCTTTTCAAATATTGCCATTTGGTTTCAGAGCAGCTTAATTTAAATTAGCTATTTTTTGCCAAACAGTCGTTTTGGAAAGAAAGTGATTTACTCGTTAAGCATTTTGAGAAATGTACAGTTGGTTTTCAGAGCGTCTTGCATGAAAATGTACTATTTCTTGTCAGACATTAATTTTGGAAAAAAGTGATTATCTCGGCTGGGTAAACATTTTTAATAATTTGACATTTGGTTTCAGAGCAGCTTGCATCTCAATTTGCTATTGTTTGCTATAATTGCTATTTTTTCCCAAACATTCATTTTGCGGAAAAAAAGTGATCTTCTGAGTGTGCTGTGCATTTTCAGGAATTGGCCGGTTTGTTTCAGAGCATCGATCTTCACAATTAACTATTTTTTGGCAATCATTGATTTAGGAAAAAAAGTGATTATCTCGGCGAGTTAACCATTTTGAGAAATTTTCCGTTTGTTTTCAGAGCAGCTTGCATCTAAAGTTACTATTTTGTGCTAACAATTCGTTTTGGAAAAAAGTGATTATCTCGGCGAGTTATTTTGAGTAATTTTCCTTATGGGGGTCAGCTTGCATCAAAATTAACAATTTAATGCCTAATATTCATTTTGGGGAAAAAGTTATTATCTCGGCGAATGAACCATTTTGAGTATTTTTGCATTTCGGTTCAGCGCAGTTTGCATCTAAAGTAGCTAGTTTGTGCCAAACATTCATTTTGGAAAAAAAGTGATCTTCTCGGCGAGTTAAGCATTTTGAGTAATTTACCGGTTGATTTCAGAGCGGCTTGCATGAAAATGTACTATTTCTTGCCACACATTCAGTTTGGAAAAAAAGTGATGATCTTGGCGAGTTAAGCAGTTTCAATAATTTGCCATTTGGTTTCAGAGCAGCTTAATTTAAATTTGCTATTTTTACCCAAACATTCGTTTGGGGAAAAAAAAGTGATTATCTCGGCGAGTCAAGCGTTTTGAGTAATGTTCCGGTTGGGGTCAGAGCGTCTTCCATGTAAATGTACAATTTCTTGCCACTCATTCATTTTGGAAAACAAGTCATTATCTCGGAGAGTTAAGCCTTTTCAATAATTGCCATTAAGTTTCAGAGCAGCTTGCATTTAAATTAGCAATTTTTCGCCAAACATTCGTTTTGGAAATAAATTGATTTCCTCGTTAAGCATTTTGAGCAATGTACAGTTGCTTTTCAGAGCGTCTTGCATGAAAATGTACTACTTCTTGTCAGACATTAATTTTGGAAAAAAGTGATTATCTCGACTGGGTAAACATTTTTTATAATTTGACATTTGGTTTCAGAGCAGCTTGCATCTTAATTTGCTATTGTTTGCTATAATAGCTATTTTTTCCCAAACAATTATTTTGCGAAAAAAAGTGGTATGCTGAGTGTGCTGTGCATTTTCAGGAATTGGCCGGTTTGTTTCAGAGCATCGATCTTCACAATTAACTATTTTTTGGCAAACATTGATTTAGGAAAAAAAAGTGATTATCTCGGCGAGTTAAACATTTTGAGAAATTTTCCGTTTGTTTTCAGAGCAGCTTGCATTTTGTGCTAACAATTCGTTTTGGAAAAAAGTGATTATCTCGGCAAGTTATTTTGAGTAATTTTCCATTTCGGTTCAGAGCAGTTTGCATCTCAAGTAGCTAGTTTGTGCCAAACATTCATTTTGGAAAAAAGGTGATTTTCTCGGCGAGTTAAGCATTTTGAGTAATTTACAGGTTGATTTCAGAGCGGTTTGCATGAAAATGTACTATTTCTTGCCAAACATTCAGTTTGGAAAAAAAGTGATGATCTCGGCGAGTTAAGCAGTTTCAATAATTTGCCATTTGGTTTCAGAGCAGCTTGCATTTAAATTAGCAATTTTTCGCCAAACATTCGTTTTGGAAAGAAATTGATTTCCTCGTTAAGCATTTTGAGCAATGTACAGTTGGTTTTCAGAGCGTCTTGCATGAAAATGTACTATTTCTTGTCAAACCTTAAATTTGGAAAAAAGTAATTATCTTGGCTGCGTAAACATTTTTAATAATTTGACATTTGGTTTCAGAGCAGCTTGCGTCTCAATTTGCTATTGTTTGCTATAATTGCTATTTTTTCCCAAACATTCATTTTGCGGAAAAAAGTGATCTTCTGAGTGTGCTGTGCATTTTCAGGAATTGGCCGGTTTGTTTCAGAGCATCGATCTTCACAATTAACTATTTTTTGGCAATCATTGATTTAGGAAAAAAAGTGATTATCTCGGCGAGTTAACCATTATGAGAAATTTTCCGTTTGGTTTCAGAGCAGCTTGCATCTAAAGTTACTATTTTGTGCGAACAATTTGTTTTGGAAAAAAGTGAATATCTCGGCGAGTTATTTTGAGTAATTTTCCTTATGGGGTCAGCTTGCATCAAAATTAACAATTTAATGCCTAATATTCATTTTGGGGAAAAAGTGATTATCTCGGCGAATGAACAATGTTGAGTAATTTTCCATTTCGGTTCAGAGCAGTTTGCATTTAAAGTAGCTAGTTTGTGCCAAACATTCATTTTGGAAAAAAGTGATTTTCTCGGCGAGTTAAGCATTTTGAGTAATTTACCGGTTGATTTCAGAGCGTCTTGCATGAAAATGTACTATTTCTTGCCACACATTCATTTTGAAAAAAAAGTGATGATCTCGGCGAGTTAAGCATTTTCAATAATTTGCCATTTGGTTTCAGAGCAGCTTAATTTAAATTTCCTATTTTTTCCCAAACATTCGTTTTGGAAAGAAATTGATTATCTCGGCGAGTCAAGCATTTTGAGTAATTTTCCGGTTGGGGTCAGAGCGTCTTCCATGTAAATGTACTATTTCTTGCCACTCATTCAGTTTCGAAAACAAGTCATTATCTCGGCGAGTTAAGCCTTTTCAAATATTGCCATTTGGTTTCAGAGCAGCTTAATTTAAATTAGCTATTTTTTGCCAAACAGTCGTTTTGGAAAGAAAGTGATTTCCTCGTTAAGCATTTTGAGAAATGTACAGTTGGTTTTCAGAGCGTCTTGCATGAAAATGTACTATTTCTTGTCAAACATTAATTTTGGAAAAAAGTGATTATCTCGGCTGGGTAAACATTTTTAATAATTTGACATTTGGTTTCAGAGCAGCTTGCATCTCAATTTGCTATTGTTTGCTATAATTGCTATTTTTTCCCAAACAATCATTTTGCGGAAAAAAGTGATCTTCTGAGTGTGCTGTGCATTTTCAGGAATTGGCCGGTTTGTTTCAGAGCATCGATCTTCACAATTAACTATTTTTTGGCAATCATTGATTTAGGAAAAAAAGTGATTATCTCGACGAGTTAACCATTTTGAGAAATTTTCCGTTTGTTTTCAGAGCAGCTTGCATCTAAAGTTACTATTTTGTGCTAACAATTCGTTTTGGAAAAAAGTGATTATCTCGGCGAGTTATTTTGAGTAATTTTCCTTATGGGGTCAGCTTGCATCAAAATTAACAATTTAATGCCTAATATTCATTTTGGGAAAAAAGTTATTATCTCGGCGAATGAACCATTTTGAGTAATTTTCCATTTCGGTTCAGAGCAGTTTGCATCTAAAGTAGCTAGTTTGTGCCAAACATTCATTTTGGAAGAAATGTACAGTTGGTTTTCAGAACGTCTTGCATGAAAATGTACTATTTCTTGTCAAACATTAATTTTGGAAAAAAGTGATTATCTCGGCTGGGTAAACATTTTTAATAATTTGGCGTTTGGTTTCAGAGCAGCTTGCATCTCAATTTGCTATTGTTTGCTATAATTGCTATTTTTTCCCAAACATTCATTACGGAAAAAAGTGATCTTCGGAGTGTGCTGTGCATTTTCAGGAATTGGCCGGTTTGTTTCAGAGCATCGATCTTCACAATTAACTATTTTTTGGCAATCATTGATTTAGGAAAAAAAAATGATTATCTCGGCGAGTTAACCATTATGAGAAATTTTCCGTTTGTTTTCAGAGCAGCTTGCATCTAAAGTTACTACTTTGTGCTAACAATTCGTTTTGGGAAAAAGTGATTATCTCGGCGAGTTATTTTGAGTAATTTTCCTTATGGGGTCAGCTTGCATCAAAATTAACAATTTAATGCCTAATATTCATTTTGGGGAAAAAGTGATTATCTCGGCGAATGAACCATTTTGAGTAATTTTCCATTTCGGTTCAGAGCAGTTTGCATCTAAAGTAGCTAGTTTGTGCCAAACATTCATTTTGGAAAAAAGGTGATTTTCTCGGCGAGTTAAGCATTTTGAGTAATTTACAGGTTCATTTCAGAGCGGTTTGCATGAAAATGTACTATTTCTTGCCAAACATTCAGTTTGGAAAAAAAGTGATGATCTCGGCGAGTTAAGCAGTTTCAATAATTTGCCATTTGGTTTCAGAGCAGCTTAATTTAAATTTGCTATTTTTACCCAAACATTCGTTTGGGGAAAAAAAAGTGATTATCTCGGCGAGATATTAGCAATTTTTCGCCAAACATTGTTAAGCATTTTGAGCAATGTACAGTTGGGTTTCAGAGCGTCTTGCATGAAAATGTACTATTTCTTGTCAAACATTAAATTTTTGAAAAAAGTGATTATCTCGGCTGGGTAAACATTTTTTATAATTTGCCATTTGGTTTCAGAGCAGCTTAATTTAAATTTGCTATTTTTACCCAAACATTCGTTTGGGGAAAAAAAAGTGATTATCTCGGCGAGTCAAGCATTATGAGTAATGTTCCGGTTGGGGTCAGAGCGTCTTCCATGTAAATGTACTATTTCTTGCCACTCATTCAGTTTGGAAAACAAGTCATTATCTCGGAGAGTTAGCATTTTCAATAATTGCCATTAAGTTTCAGAGCAGCTTGCATTTAAATTAGCAATTTTTCGCCAAACATTCGTTTTGGAAAGAAATTGATTTCCTCGTTAAGCATTTTGAGCAATGTACAGTTGGTTTTCAGAGCGTCTTGCATGTCTTGTCAGACATTAATTTTGGAAAAAAGTGATTATCTCGGCTGCGTAAACATTTTTAATAATTTGACATTTGGTTTCAGAGCAGCTTGCATCTCAATTTGCTATTGTTTGCTATAATTGCTATTTTTTCCCAAACATTCATTTTGCGGAAAAAAAGTGATCTTCTGAGTGTGCTGTGCATTTTCAGGAATTGGCCGGTTTGTTTCAGAGCATCGATCTTCACAATTAACTATTTTTTGGCAATCATTGATTTAGGAAAAAAAGTGATTATCTCGGCGAGTTAACCATTTTGAGAAATTTTCCGTTTGTTTTCAGAGCAGCTTGCATCTAAAGTTACTATTTTGTGCTAACAATTCGTTTTGGAAAAAAGTGATTATCTCGGCGAGTTATTTTGAGTAATTTTCCTTATGGGGGTCAGCTTGCATCAAAATTAACAATTTAATGCCTAATATTCATTTTGGGGAAAAAGTTATTATCTCGGCGAATGAACCATTTTGAGTATTTTTCCATTTCGGTTCAGCGCAGTTTGCATCTAAAGTAGCTAGTTTGTGCCAAACATTCATTTTGGAAAAAAAGTGATCTTCTCGGCGAGTTAAGCATTTTGAGTAATTTACCGGTTGATTTCAGAGCGGCTTGCATGAAAATGTACTATTTCTTGCCACACATTCAGTTTGGAAAAAAAGTGATGATCTTGGCGAGTTAAGCAGTTTCAATAATTTGCCATTTGGTTTCAGAGCAGCTTAATTTAAATTTGCTATTTTTACCCAAACATTCGTTTGGGGAAAAAAAAGTGATTATCTCGGCGAGTCAAGCGTTTTGAGTAATGTTCCGGTTGGGGTCAGAGCGTCTTCCATGTAAATGTACAATTTCTTGCCACTCATTCATTTTGGAAAACAAGTCATTATCTCGGAGAGTTAAGCCTTTTCAATAATTGCCATTAAGTTTCAGAGCAGCTTGCATTTAAATTAGCAATTTTTCGCCAAACATTCGTTTTGGAAATAAATTGATTTCCTCGTTAAGCATTTTGAGCAATGTACAGTTGGTTTTCAGAGCGTCTTGCATGAAAATGTACTACTTCTTGTCAGACATTAATTTTGGAAAAAAGTGATTATCTCGACTGGGTAAACATTTTTTATAATTTGACATTTGGTTTCAGAGAAGCTTGCATCTTAATTTGCTATTGTTTGCTATAATAGCTATTTTTTCCCAAACAATCATTTTGCGAAAAAAAGTGGTATGCTGAGTGTGCTGTGCATTTTCAGGAATTGGCCGGTTTGTTTCAGAGCATCGATCTTCACAATTAACTATTTTTTGGCAAACATTGATTTAGGAAAAAAAAGTGATTATCTCGGCGAGTTAACCATTTTGAGAAATTTTCCGTTTGTTTTCAGAGCAGCTTGCATTTTGTGCTAACAATTCGTTTTGGAAAAAAGTGATTATCTCGGCAAGTTATTTTGAGTAATTTTCCATTTCGGTTCAGAGCAGTTTGCATCTAAAGTAGCTAGTTTGTGCCAAACATTCATTTTGGAAAAAAGGTGATTTTCTCGGCGAGTTAAGCATTTTGAGTAATTTACAGGTTGATTTCAGAGCGGTTTGCATGGAAATGTACTATTTCTTGCCAAACATTCAGTTTGGAAAAAAAGTGATGATCTCGGCGAGTTAAGCAGTTTCAATAATTTGCCATTTGGTTTCAGAGCAGCTTGCATTTAAATTAGCAATTTTTCGCCAAACATTCGTTTTGGAAAGAAATTGATTTCCTCGTTAAGCATTTTGAGCAATGTACAGTTGGTTTTCAGAGCGTCTTGCATGAAAATGTACTATTTCTTGTCAAACATTAAATTTGGAAAAAAGTAATTATCTCGGCTGGGTAAACATTTTTAATAATTTGACATTTGGTTTCAGAGCAGCTTGCGTCTCAATTTGCTATTGTTTGCTATAATTGCTATTTTTTCCCAAACATTCATTTTGCGGAAAAAAGTGATCTTCTGAGTGTGCTGTGCATTTTCAGGAATTGGCCGGTTTGTTTCAGAGCATCGATCTTCACAATTAACTATTTTTTGGCAATCATTGATTTAGGAAAAAAAGTGATTATCTCGGCGAGTTAACCATTATGAGAAATTTTCCGTTTGGTTTCAGAGCAGCTTGCATCTAAAGTTACTATTTTGTGCTAACAATTCGTTTTGGAAAAAAGTGAATATCTCGGCGAGTTATTTTGAGTAATTTTCCTTATGGGGTCAGCTTGCATCAAAATTAACAATTTAATGCCTAATATTCATTTTGGGGAAAAAGTGATTATCTCGGCGAATGAACAATGTTGAGTAATTTTCCATTTCGGTTCAGAGCAGTTTGCATTTAAAGTAGCTAGTTTGTGCCAAACATTCATTTTGGAAAAAAGTGATTTTCTCGGCGAGTTAAGCATTTTGAGTAATTTACCGGTTGATTTCAGAGCGTCTTGCATGAAAATGTACTATTTCTTGCCACACATTCATTTTGAAAAAAAAGTGATGATCTCGGCGAGTTAAGCATTTTCAATAATTTGCCATTTGGTTTCAGAGCAGCTTAATTTAAATTTCCTATTTTTTTCCCAAACATTCGTTTTGGAAAGAAATTGATTATCTCGGCGAGTCAAGCATTTTGAGTAATTTTCCGGTTGGGGTCAGAGCGTCTTCCATGTAAATGTACTATTTCTTGCCACTCATTCAGTTTCGAAAACAAGTCATTATCTCGGCGAGTTAAGCCTTTTCAAATATTGCCATTTGGTTTCAGAGCAGCTTAATTTAAATTAGCTATTTTTTGCCAAACAGTCGTTTTGGAAAGAAAGTGATTTCCTCGTTAAGCATTTTGAGAAATGTACAGTTGGTTTTCAGAGCGTCTTGCATGAAAATGTACTATTTCTTGTCAAACATTAATTTTGGAAAAAAGTGATTATCTCGGCTGGGTAAACATTTTTAATAATTTGACATTTGGTTTCAGAGCAGCTTGCATCTCAATTTGCTATTGTTTGCTATAATTGCTATTTTTTCCCAAACATTCATTTTGCGGAAAAAAAGTGATCTTCTGAGTGTGCTGTGCATTTTCAGGAATTGGCCGGTTTGTTTCAGAGCATCGATCTTCACAATTAACTATTTTTTGGCAATCATTGATTTAGGAAAAAAAGTGATTATCTCGGCGAGTTAACCATTTTGAGAAATTTTCCGTTTGTTTTCAGAGCAGCTTGCATCTAAAGTTACTATTTTGTGCTAACAATTCGTTTTGGAAAAAAGTGATTATCTCGGCGAGTTATTTTGAGTAATTTTCCTTATGCGGTCAGCTTGCATCAAAATTAACAATTTAATGCCTAATATTCATTTTGGGGAAAAAGTGATTATCTCGGCGAATGAACAATGTTGAGTAATTTTCCATTTCGGTTCAGAGCAGTTTGCATTTAAAGTAGCTAGTTTGTGCCAAACATTCATTTTGGAAAAAAGTGATTTTCTCGGCGAGTTAAGCATTTTGAGTAATTTACCGGTTGATTTCAGAGCGTCTTGCATGAAAATGTACTATTTCTTGCCACACATTCATTTTGAAAAAAAAGTGATGATCTCGGCGAGTTAAGCATTTTCAATAATTTGCCATTTGGTTTCAGAGCAGCTTAATTTAAATTTCCTATTTTTTCCCAAACATTCGTTTTGGAAAGAAATTGATTATCTCGGCGAGTCAAGCATTTTGAGTAATTTTCCGGTTGGGGTCAGAGCGTCTTCCATGTAAATGTACTATTTCTTGCCACTCATTCAGTTTCGAAAACAAGTCATTATCTCGGCGAGTTAAGCCTTTTCAAATATTGCCATTTGGTTTCAGAGCAGCTTAATTTAAATTAGCTATTTTTTGCCAAACAGTCGTTTTGGAAAGAAAGTGATTTCCTCGTTAAGCATTTTGAGAAATGTACAGTTGGTTTTCAGAGCGTCTTGCATGAAAATGTACTATTTCTTGTCAAACATTAATTTTGGAAAAAAGTGATTATCTCGGCTGGGTAAACATTTTTAATAATTTGACATTTGGTTTCAGAGCAGCTTGCATCTCAATTTGCTATTGTTTGCTATAATTGCTATTTTTTCCCAAACATTCATTTTGCGGAAAAAAGTGATCTTCTGAGTGTGCTGTGCATTTTCAGGAATTGGCCGGTTTGTTTCAGAGCATCGATCTTCACAATTAACTATTTTTTGGCAATCATTGATTTAGGAAAAAAAGTGATTATCTCGGCGAGTTAACCATTTTGAGAAATTTTCCGTTTGTTTTCAGAGCAGCTTGCATCTAAAGTTACTATTTTGTGCTAACAATTCGTTTTGGAAAAAAGTGATTATCTCGGCGAGTTATTTTGAGTAATTTTCCTTATGGGGTCAGCTTGCATCAAAATTAACAATTTAATGCCTAATATTCATTTTCGGAAAAAAGTTATTATCTCGGCGAATGAACCATTTTGAGTAATTTTCCATTTCGGTTCAGAGCAGTTTGCATCTAAAGTAGCTAGTTTGTGCCAAACATTCATTTTGGAAGAAATGTACAGTTGGTTTTCAGAACGTCTTGCATGAAAATGTACTATTTCTTGTCAAACATTAAATTTGGAAAAAAGTAATTATCTCGGCTGGGTAAACATTTTTAATAATTTGACATTTGGTTTCAGAGCAGCTTGCGTCTCAATTTGCTATTGTTTGCTATAATTGCTATTTTTTCCCAAACATTCATTTTGCGGAAAAAAGTGATCTTCTGAGTGTGCTGTGCATTTTCAGGAATTGGCCGGTTTGTTTCAGAGCATCGATCTTCACAATTAACTATTTTTTGGCAATCATTGATTTAGGAAAAAAAGTGATTATCTCGGCGAGTTAACCATTATGAGAAATTTTCCGTTTGGTTTCAGAGCAGCTTGCATCTAAAGTTACTATTTTGTGCTAACAATTCGTTTTGGAAAAAAGTGAATATCTCGGCGAGTTATTTTGAGTAATTTTCCTTATGGGGTCAGCTTGCATCAAAATTAACAATTTAATGCCTAATATTCATTTTGGGGAAAAAGTGATTATCTCGGCGAATGAACAATGTTGAGTAATTTTCCATTTCGGTTCAGAGCAGTTTGCATTTAAAGTAGCTAGTTTGTGCCAAACATTCATTTTGGAAAAAAGTGATTTTCTCGGCGAGTTAAGCATTTTGAGTAATTTACCGGTTGATTTCAGAGCGTCTTGCATGAAAATGTACTATTTCTTGCCACACATTCATTTTGAAAAAAAAGTGATGATCTCGGCGAGTTAAGCATTTTCAATAATTTGCCATTTGGTTTCAGAGCAGCTTAATTTAAATTTCCTATTTTTTTCCCAAACATTCGTTTTGGAAAGAAATTGATTATCTCGGCGAGTCAAGCATTTTGAGTAATTTTCCGGTTGGGGTCAGAGCGTCTTCCATGTAAATGTACTATTTCTTGCCACTCATTCAGTTTCGAAAACAAGTCATTATCTCGGCGAGTTAAGCCTTTTCAAATATTGCCATTTGGTTTCAGAGCAGCTTAATTTAAATTAGCTATTTTTTGCCAAACAGTCGTTTTGGAAAGAAAGTGATTTCCTCGTTAAGCATTTTGAGAAATGTACAGTTGGTTTTCAGAGCGTCTTGCATGAAAATGTACTATTTCTTGTCAAACATTAATTTTGGAAAAAAGTGATTATCTCGGCTGGGTAAACATTTTTAATAATTTGACATTTGGTTTCAGAGCAGCTTGCATCTCAATTTGCTATTGTTTGCTATAATTGCTATTTTTTCCCAAACATTCATTTTGCGGAAAAAAAGTGATCTTCTGAGTGTGCTGTGCATTTTCAGGAATTGGCCGGTTTGTTTCAGAGCATCGATCTTCACAATTAACTATTTTTTGGCAATCATTGATTTAGGAAAAAAAGTGATTATCTCGGCGAGTTAACCATTTTGAGAAATTTTCCGTTTGTTTTCAGAGCAGCTTGCATCTAAAGTTACTATTTTGTGCTAACAATTCGTTTTGGAAAAAAGTGATTATCTCGGCGAGTTATTTTGAGTAATTTTCCTTATGCGGTCAGCTTGCATCAAAATTAACAATTTAATGCCTAATATTCATTTTGGGGAAAAAGTGATTATCTCGGCGAATGAACAATGTTGAGTAATTTTCCATTTCGGTTCAGAGCAGTTTGCATTTAAAGTAGCTAGTTTGTGCCAAACATTCATTTTGGAAAAAAGTGATTTTCTCGGCGAGTTAAGCATTTTGAGTAATTTACCGGTTGATTTCAGAGCGTCTTGCATGAAAATGTACTATTTCTTGCCACACATTCATTTTGAAAAAAAAGTGATGATCTCGGCGAGTTAAGCATTTTCAATAATTTGCCATTTGGTTTCAGAGCAGCTTAATTTAAATTTCCTATTTTTTCCCAAACATTCGTTTTGGAAAGAAATTGATTATCTCGGCGAGTCAAGCATTTTGAGTAATTTTCCGGTTGGGGTCAGAGCGTCTTCCATGTAAATGTACTATTTCTTGCCACTCATTCAGTTTCGAAAACAAGTCATTATCTCGGCGAGTTAAGCCTTTTCAAATATTGCCATTTGGTTTCAGAGCAGCTTAATTTAAATTAGCTATTTTTTGCCAAACAGTCGTTTTGGAAAGAAAGTGATTTCCTCGTTAAGCATTTTGAGAAATGTACAGTTGGTTTTCAGAGCGTCTTGCATGAAAATGTACTATTTCTTGTCAGACATTAATTTTGGAAAAAAGTGATTATCTCGGCTGGGTAAACATTTTTAATAATTTGACATTTGGTTTCAGAGCAGCTTGCATCTCAATTTGCTATTGTTTGCTATAATTGCTATTTTTTCCCAAACATTCATTTTGCGGAAAAAAAGTGATCTTCTGAGTGTGCTGTGCATTTTCAGGAATTGGCCGGTTTGTTTCAGAGCATCGATCTTCACAATTAACTATTTTTTGGCAATCATTGATTTAGGAAAAAAAGTGATTATCTCGGCGAGTTAACCATTTTGAGAAATTTTCCGTTTGTTTTCAGAGCAGCTTGCATCTAAAGTTACTATTTTGTGCTAACAATTCGTTTTGGAAAAAAGTGATTATCTCGGCGAGTTATTTTGAGTAATTTTCCTTATGGGGGTCAGCTTGCATCAAAATTAACAATTTAATGCCTAATATTCATTTTGGGGAAAAAGTTATTATCTCGGCGAATGAACCATTTTGAGTATTTTTCCATTTCGGTTCAGCGCAGTTTGCATCTAAAGTAGCTAGTTTGTGCCAAACATTCATTTTGGAAAAAAAGTGATCTTCTCGGCGAGTTAAGCATTTTGAGTAATTTACCGGTTGATTTCAGAGCGGCTTGCATGAAAATGTACTATTTCTTGCCACACATTCAGTTTGGAAAAAAAGTGATGATCTTGGCGAGTTAAGCAGTTTCAATAATTTGCCATTTGGTTTCAGAGCAGCTTAATTTAAATTTGCTATTTTTACCCAAACATTCGTTTGGGGAAAAAAAAGTGATTATCTCGGCGAGTCAAGCGTTTTGAGTAATGTTCCGGTTGGGGTCAGAGCGTCTTCCATGTAAATGTACAATTTCTTGCCACTCATTCATTTTGGAAAAAAAGTCATTATCTCGGAGAGTTAAGCCTTTTCAATAATTGCCATTAAGTTTCAGAGCAGCTTGCATTTAAATTAGCAATTTTTCGCCAAACATTCGTTTTGGAAATAAATTGATTTCCTCGTTAAGCATTTTGAGCAATGTACAGTTGCTTTTCAGAGCGTCTTGCATGAAAATGTACTACTTCTTGTCAGACATTAATTTTGGAAAAAAGTGATTATCTCGACTGGGTAAACATTTTTTATAATTTGACATTTGGTTTCAGAGCAGCTTGCATCTTAATTTGCTATTGTTTGCTATAATAGCTATTTTTTCCCAAACAATTATTTTGCGAAAAAAAGTGGTATGCTGAGTGTGCTGTGCATTTTCAGGAATTGGCCGGTTTGTTTCAGAGCATCGATCTTCACAATTAACTATTTTTTGGCAATCATTGATTTAGGAAAAAAAGTGATTATCTCGGCGAGTTAACCATTTTGAGAAATTTTCCGTTTGTTTTCAGAGCAGCTTGCATCTAAAGTTACTATTTTGTGCTAACAATTCGTTTTGGAAAAAAGTGATTATCTCGGCGAGTTATTTTGAGTAATTTTCCTTATGCGGTCAGCTTGCATCAAAATTAACAATTTAATGCCTAATATTCATTTTGGGGAAAAAGTGATTATCTCGGCGAATGAACAATGTTGAGTAATTTTCCATTTCGGTTCAGAGCAGTTTGCATTTAAAGTAGCTAGTTTGTGCCAAACATTCATTTTGGAAAAAAGTGATTTTCTCGGCGAGTTAAGCATTTTGAGTAATTTACCGGTTGATTTCAGAGCGTCTTGCATGAAAATGTACTATTTCTTGCCACACATTCATTTTGAAAAAAAAGTGATGATCTCGGCGAGTTAAGCATTTTCAATAATTTGCCATTTGGTTTCAGAGCAGCTTAATTTAAATTTCCTATTTTTTCCCAAACATTCGTTTTGGAAAGAAATTGATTATCTCGGCGAGTCAAGCATTTTGAGTAATTTTCCGGTTGGGGTCAGAGCGTCTTCCATGTAAATGTACTATTTCTTGCCACTCATTCAGTTTCGAAAACAAGTCATTATCTCGGCGAGTTAAGCCTTTTCAAATATTGCCATTTGGTTTCAGAGCAGCTTAATTTAAATTAGCTATTTTTTGCCAAACAGTCGTTTTGGAAAGAAAGTGATTTCCTCGTTAAGCATTTTGAGAAATGTACAGTTGGTTTTCAGAGCGTCTTGCATGAAAATGTACTATTTCTTGTCAGACATTAATTTTGGAAAAAAGTGATTATCTCGGCTGGGTAAACATTTTTAATAATTTGACATTTGGTTTCAGAGCAGCTTGCATCTCAATTTGCTATTGTTTGCTATAATTGCTATTTTTTCCCAAACATTCATTTTGCGGAAAAAAAGTGATCTTCTGAGTGTGCTGTGCATTTTCAGGAATTGGCCGGTTTGTTTCAGAGCATCGATCTTCACAATTAACTATTTTTTGGCAATCATTGATTTAGGAAAAAAAGTGATTATCTCGGCGAGTTAACCATTTTGAGAAATTTTCCGTTTGTTTTCAGAGCAGCTTGCATCTAAAGTTACTATTTTGTGCTAACAATTCGTTTTGGAAAAAAGTGATTATCTCGGCGAGTTATTTTGAGTAATTTTCCTTATGGGGGTCAGCTTGCATCAAAATTAACAATTTAATGCCTAATATTCATTTTGGGGAAAAAGTTATTATCTCGGCGAATGAACCATTTTGAGTATTTTTCCATTTCGGTTCAGCGCAGTTTGCATCTAAAGTAGCTAGTTTGTGCCAAACATTCATTTTGGAAAAAAAGTGATCTTCTCGGCGAGTTAAGCATTTTGAGTAATTTACCGGTTGATTTCAGAGCGGCTTGCATGAAAATGTACTATTTCTTGCCACACATTCAGTTTGGAAAAAAAGTGATGATCTTGGCGAGTTAAGCAGTTTCAATAATTTGCCATTTGGTTTCAGAGCAGCTTAATTTAAATTTGCTATTTTTACCCAAACATTCGTTTGGGGAAAAAAAAGTGATTATCTCGGCGAGTCAAGCGTTTTGAGTAATGTTCCGGTTGGGGTCAGAGCGTCTTCCATGTAAATGTACAATTTCTTGCCACTCATTCATTTTGGAAAACAAGTCATTATCTCGGAGAGTTAAGCCTTTTCAATAATTGCCATTAAGTTTCAGAGCAGCTTGCATTTAAATTAGCAATTTTTCGCCAAACATTCGTTTTGGAAATAAATTGATTTCCTCGTTAAGCATTTTGAGCAATGTACAGTTGCTTTTCAGAGCGTCTTGCATGAAAATGTACTACTTCTTGTCAGACATTAATTTTGGAAAAAAGTGATTATCTCGACTGGGTAAACATTTTTTATAATTTGACATTTGGTTTCAGAGCAGCTTGCATCTTAATTTGCTATTGTTTGCTATAATAGCTATTTTTTCCCAAACAATTATTTTGCGAAAAAAAGTGGTATGCTGAGTGTGCTGTGCATTTTCAGGAATTGGCCGGTTTGTTTCAGAGCATCGATCTTCACAATTAACTATTTTTTGGCAAACATTGATTTAGGAAAAAAAAGTGATTATCTCGGCGAGTTAACCATTTTGAGAAATTTTCCGTTTGTTTTCAGAGCAGCTTGCATTTTGTGCTAACAATTCGTTTTGGAAAAAAGTGATTATCTCGGCAAGTTATTTTGAGTAATTTTCCATTTCGGTTCAGAGCAGTTTGCATCTAAAGTAGCTAGTTTGTGCCAAACATTCATTTTGGAAAAAAGGTGATTTTCTCGGCGAGTTAAGCATTTTGAGTAATTTACAGGTTGATTTCAGAGCGGTTTGCATGAAAATGTACTATTTCTTGCCAAACATTCAGTTTGGAAAAAAAGTGATGATCTCGGCGAGTTAAGCAGTTTCAATAATTTGCCATTTGGTTTCAGAGCAGCTTGCATTTAAATTAGCAATTTTTCGCCAAACATTCGTTTTGGAAAGAAATTGATTTCCTCGTTAAGCATTTTGAGCAATGTACAGTTGGTTTTCAGAGCGTCTTGCATGAAAATGTACTATTTCTTGTCAAACCTTAAATTTGGAAAAAAGTAATTATCTCGGCTGCGTAAACATTTTTAATAATTTGACATTTGGTTTCAGAGCAGCTTGCGTCTCAATTTGCTATTGTTTGCTATAATTGCTATTTTTTCCCAAACATTCATTTTGCGGAAAAAAGTGATCTTCTGAGTGTGCTGTGCATTTTCAGGAATTGGCCGGTTTGTTTCAGAGCATCGATCTTCACAATTAACTATTTTTTGGCAATCATTGATTTAGGAAAAAAAGTGATTATCTCGGCGAGTTAACCATTATGAGAAATTTTCCGTTTGGTTTCAGAGCAGCTTGCATCTAAAGTTACTATTTTGTGCTAACAATTCGTTTTGGAAAAAAGTGATTATCTCGGCGAGTTATTTTGAGTAATTTTCCTTATGGGGTCAGCTTGCATCAAAATTAACAATTTAATGCCTAATATTCATTTTGGGAAAAAAGTTATTATCTCGGCGAATGAACCATTTTGAGTAATTTTCCATTTCGGTTCAGAGCAGTTTGCATCTAAAGTAGCTAGTTTGTGCCAAACATTCATTTTGGAAGAAATGTACAGTTGGTTTTCAGAACGTCTTGCATGAAAATGTACTATTTCTTGTCAAACATTAATTTTGGAAAAAAGTGATTATCTCGGCTGGGTAAACATTTTTAATAATTTGGCGTTTGGTTTCAGAGCAGCTTGCATCTCAATTTGCTATTGTTTGCTATAATTGCTATTTTTTCCCAAACATTCATTACGGAAAAAAGTGATCTTCGGAGTGTGCTGTGCATTTTCAGGAATTGGCCGGTTTGTTTCAGAGCATCGATCTTCACAATTAACTATTTTTTGGCAATCATTGATTTAGGAAAAAAAAATGATTATCTCGGCGAGTTAACCATTATGAGAAATTTTCCGTTTGTTTTCAGAGCAGCTTGCATCTAAAGTTACTACTTTGTGCTAACAATTCGTTTTGGGAAAAAGTGATTATCTCGGCGAGTTATTTTGAGTAATTTTCCTTATGGGGTCAGCTTGCATCAAAATTAACAATTTAATGCCTAATATTCATTTTGGGGAAAAAGTGATTATCTCGGCGAATGAACCATTTTGAGTAATTTTCCATTTCGGTTCAGAGCAGTTTGCATCTAAAGTAGCTAGTTTGTGCCAAACATTCATTTTGGAAAAAAGGTGATTTTCTCGGCGAGTTAAGCATTTTGAGTAATTTACAGGTTCATTTCAGAGCGGTTTGCATGAAAATGTACTATTTCTTGCCAAACATTCAGTTTGGAAAAAAAGTGATGATCTCGGCGAGTTAAGCAGTTTCAATAATTTGCCATTTGGTTTCAGAGCAGCTTAATTTAAATTTGCTATTTTTACCCAAACATTCGTTTGGGGAAAAAAAAGTGATTATCTCGGCGAGATATTAGCAATTTTTCGCCAAACATTGTTAAGCATTTTGAGCAATGTACAGTTGGGTTTCAGAGCGTCTTGCGTGAAAATGTACTATTTCTTGTCAAACATTAAATTTTTGAAAAAAGTGATTATCTCGGCTGGGTAAACATTTTTAATAATTTGCCATTTGGTTTCAGAGCAGCTTAATTTAAATTTGCTATTTTTACCCAAACATTCGTTTGGGGAAAAAAAAGTGATTATCTCGGCGAGTCAAGCATTATGAGTAATGTTCCGGTTGGGGTCAGAGCGTCTTCCATGTAAATGTACTATTTCTTGCCACTCATTCAGTTTGGAAAACAAGTCATTATCTCGGAGAGTTAGCATTTTCAATAATTGCCATTAAGTTTCAGAGCAGCTTGCATTTAAATTAGCAATTTTTCGCCAAACATTCGTTTTGGAAAGAAATTGATTTCCTCGTTAAGCATTTTGAGCAATGTACAGTTGGTTTTCAGAGCGTCTTGCATGTCTTGTCAGACATTAATTTTGGAAAAAAGTGATTATCTCGGCTGCGTAAACATTTTTAATAATTTGACATTTGGTTTCAGAGCAGCTTGCATCTCAATTTGCTATTGTTTGCTATAATTGCTATTTTTTCCCAAACATTCATTTTGCGGAAAAAAGTGATCTTCTGAGTGTGCTGTGCATTTTCAGGAATTGGCCGGTTTGTTTCAGAGCATCGATCTTCACAATTAACTATTTTTTGGCAATCATTGATTTAGGAAAAAAAGTGATTATCTCGGCGAGTTAACCATTTTGAGAAATTTTCCGTTTGTTTTCAGAGCAGCTTGCATCTAAAGTTACTATTTTGTGCTAACAATTCGTTTTGGAAAAAAGTGATTATCTCGGCGAGTTATTTTGAGTAATTTTCCTTATGGGGGTCAGCTTGCATCAAAATTAACAATTTAATGCCTAATATTCATTTTGGGGAAAAAGTTATTATCTCGGCGAATGAACCATTTTGAGTATTTTTCCATTTCGGTTCAGCGCAGTTTGCATCTAAAGTAGCTAGTTTGTGCCAAACATTCATTTTGGAAAAAAAGTGATCTTCTCGGCGAGTTAAGCATTTTGAGTAATTTACCGGTTGATTTCAGAGCGGCTTGCATGAAAATGTACTATTTCTTGCCACACATTCAGTTTGGAAAAAAAGTGATGATCTTGGCGAGTTAAGCAGTTTCAATAATTTGCCATTTGGTTTCAGAGCAGCTTAATTTAAATTTGCTATTTTTACCCAAACATTCGTTTGGGGAAAAAAAAGTGATTATCTCGGCGAGTCAAGCGTTTTGAGTAATGTTCCGGTTGGGGTCAGAGCGTCTTCCATGTAAATGTACAATTTCTTGCCACTCATTCATTTTGGAAAACAAGTCATTATCTCGGAGAGTTAAGCCTTTTCAATAATTGCCATTAAGTTTCAGAGCAGCTTGCATTTAAATTAGCAATTTTTCGCCAAACATTCGTTTTGGAAATAAATTGATTTCCTCGTTAAGCATTTTGAGCAATGTACAGTTGCTTTTCAGAGCGTCTTGCATGAAAATGTACTACTTCTTGTCAGACATTAATTTTGGAAAAAAGTGATTATCTCGACTGGGTAAACATTTTTTATAATTTGACATTTGGTTTCAGAGCAGCTTGCATCTTAATTTGCTATTGTTTGCTATAATAGCTATTTTTTCCCAAACAATTATTTTGCGAAAAAAAGTGGTATGCTGAGTGTGCTGTGCATTTTCAGGAATTGGCCGGTTTGTTTCAGAGCATCGATCTTCACAATTAACTATTTTTTGGCAAACATTGATTTAGGAAAAAAAAGTGATTATCTCGGCGAGTTAACCATTTTGAGAAATTTTCCGTTTGTTTTCAGAGCAGCTTGCATTTTGTGCTAACAATTCGTTTTGGAAAAAAGTGATTATCTCGGCAAGTTATTTTGAGTAATTTTCCATTTCGGTTCAGAGCAGTTTGCATCTAAAGTAGCTAGTTTGTGCCAAACATTCATTTTGGAAAAAAGGTGATTTTCTCGGCGAGTTAAGCATTTTGAGTAATTTACAGGTTGATTTCAGAGCGGTTTGCATGAAAATGTACTATTTCTTGCCAAACATTCAGTTTGGAAAAAAAGTGATGATCTCGGCGAGTTAAGCAGTTTCAATAATTTGCCATTTGGTTTCAGAGCAGCTTGCATTTAAATTAGCAATTTTTCGCCAAACATTCGTTTTGGAAAGAAATTGATTTCCTCGTTAAGCATTTTGAGCAATGTACAGTTGGTTTTCAGAGCGTCTTGCATGAAAATGTACTATTTCTTGTCAAACCTTAAATTTGGAAAAAAGTAATTATCTCGGCTGCGTAAACATTTTTAATAATTTGACATTTGGTTTCAGAGCAGCTTGCGTCTCAATTTGCTATTGTTTGCTATAATTGCTATTTTTTCCCAAACATTCATTTTGCGGAAAAAAGTGATCTTCTGAGTGTGCTGTGCATTTTCAGGAATTGGCCGGTTTGTTTCAGAGCATCGATCTTCACAATTAACTATTTTTTGGCAATCATTGATTTAGGAAAAAAAGTGATTATCTCGGCGAGTTAACCATTATGAGAAATTTTCCGTTTGGTTTCAGAGCAGCTTGCATCTAAAGTTACTATTTTGTGCGAACAATTTGTTTTGGAAAAAAGTGAATATCTCGGCGAGTTATTTTGAGTAATTTTCCTTATGGGGTCAGCTTGCATCAAAATTAACAATTTAATGCCTAATATTCATTTTGGGGAAAAAGTGATTATCTCGGCGAATGAACAATGTTGAGTAATTTTCCATTTCGGTTCAGAGCAGTTTGCATTTAAAGTAGCTAGTTTGTGCCAAACATTCATTTTGGAAAAAAGTGATTTTCTCGGCGAGTTAAGCATTTTGAGTAATTTACCGGTTGATTTCAGAGCGTCTTGCATGAAAATGTACTATTTCTTGCCACACATTCATTTTGAAAAAAAAGTGATGATCTCGGCGAGTTAAGCATTTTCAATAATTTGCCATTTGGTTTCAGAGCAGCTTAATTTAAATTTCCTATTTTTTCCCAAACATTCGTTTTGGAAAGAAATTGATTATCTCGGCGAGTCAAGCATTTTGAGTAATTTTCCGGTTGGGGTCAGAGCGTCTTCCATGTACATGTACTATTTCTTGCCACTCATTCAGTTTCGAAAACAAGTCATTATCTCGGCGAGTTAAGCCTTTTCAAATATTGCCATTTGGTTTCAGAGCAGCTTAATTTAAATTAGCTATTTTTTGCCAAACAGTCGTTTTGGAAAGAAAGTGATTTCCTCGTTAAGCATTTTGAGAAATGTACAGTTGGTTTTCAGAGCGTCTTGCATGAAAATGTACTATTTCTTGTCAAACATTAATTTTGGAAAAAAGTGATTATCTCGGCTGGGTAAACATTTTTAATAATTTGACATTTGGTTTCAGAGCAGCTTGCATCTCAATTTGCTATTGTTTGCTATAATTGCTATTTTTTCCCAAACAATCATTTTGCGGAAAAAAGTGATCTTCTGAGTGTGCTGTGCATTTTCAGGAATTGGCCGGTTTGTTTCAGAGCATCGATCTTCACAATTAACTATTTTTTGGCAATCATTGATTTAGGAAAAAAAGTGATTATCTCGACGAGTTAACCATTTTGAGAAATTTTCCGTTTGTTTTCAGAGCAGCTTGCATCTAAAGTTACTATTTTGTGCTAACAATTCGTTTTGGAAAAAAGTGATTATCTCGGCGAGTTATTTTGAGTAATTTTCCTTATGGGGTCAGCTTGCATCAAAATTAACAATTTAATGCCTAATATTCATTTTGGGAAAAAAGTTATTATCTCGGCGAATGAACCATTTTGAGTAATTTTCCATTTCGGTTCAGAGCAGTTTGCATCTAAAGTAGCTAGTTTGTGCCAAACATTCATTTTGGAAGAAATGTACAGTTGGTTTTCAGAACGTCTTGCATGAAAATGTACTATTTCTTGTCAAACATTAATTTTGGAAAAAAGTGATTATCTCGGCTGGGTAAACATTTTTAATAATTTGGCGTTTGGTTTCAGAGCAGCTTGCATCTCAATTTGCTATTGTTTGCTATAATTGCTATTTTTTCCCAAATATTCATTACGGAAAAAAGTGATCTTCGGAGTGTGCTGTGCATTTTCAGGAATTGGCCGGTTTGTTTCAGAGCATCGATCTTCACAATTAACTATTTTTTGGCAATCATTGATTTAGGAAAAAAAAATGATTATCTCGGCGAGTTAACCATTATGAGAAATTTTCCGTTTGTTTTCAGAGCAGCTTGCATCTAAAGTTACTACTTTGTGCTAACAATTCGTTTTGGGAAAAAGTGATTATCTCGGCGAGTTATTTTGAGTAATTTTCCTTATGGGGTCAGCTTGCATCAAAATTAACAATTTAATGCCTAATATTCATTTTGGGGAAAAAGTGATTATCTCGGCGAATGAACCATTTTGAGTAATTTTCCATTTCGGTTCAGAGCAGTTTGCATCTAAAGTAGCTAGTTTGTGCCAAACATTCATTTTGGAAAAAAGGTGATTTTCTCGGCGAGTTAAGCATTTTGAGTAATTTACAGGTTCATTTCAGAGCGGTTTGCATGAAAATGTACTATTTCTTGCCAAACATTCAGTTTGGAAAAAAAGTGATGATCTCGGCGAGTTAAGCAGTTTCAATAATTTGCCATTTGGTTTCAGAGCAGCTTAATTTAAATTTGCTATTTTTACCCAAACATTCGTTTGGGGAAAAAAAAGTGATTATCTCGGCGAGATATTAGCAATTTTTCGCCAAACATTGTTAAGCATTTTGAGCAATGTACAGTTGGGTTTCAGAGCGTCTTGCATGAAAATGTACTATTTCTTGTCAAACATTAAATTTTTGAAAAAAGTGATTATCTCGGCTGGGTAAACATTTTTAATAATTTGCCATTTGGTTTCAGAGCAGCTTAATTTAAATTTGCTATTTTTACCCAAACATTCGTTTGGGGAAAAAAAAGTGATTATCTCGGCGAGTCAAGCATTATGAGTAATGTTCCGGTTGGGGTCAGAACGTCTTCCATGTAAATGTACTATTTCTTGCCACTCATTCAGTTTGGAAAACAAGTCATTATCTCGGAGAGTTAGCATTTTCAATAATTGCCATTAAGTTTCAGAGCAGCTTGCATTTAAATTAGCAATTTTTCGCCAAACATTCGTTTTGGAAAGAAATTGATTTCCTCGTTAAGCATTTTGAGCAATGTACAGTTGGTTTTCAGAGCGTCTTGCATGTCTTGTCAGACATTAATTTTGGAAAAAAGTGATTATCTCGGCTGCGTAAACATTTTTAATAATTTGACATTTGGTTTCAGAGCAGCTTGCATCTCAATTTGCTATTGTTTGCTATAATTGCTATTTTTTCCCAAACATTCATTTTGCGGAAAAAAAGTGATCTTCTGAGTGTGCTGTGCATTTTCAGGAATTGGCCGGTTTGTTTCAGAGCATCGATCTTCACAATTAACTATTTTTTGGCAATCATTGATTTAGGAAAAAAAGTGATTATCTCGGCGAGTTAACCATTTTGAGAAATTTTCCGTTTGTTTTCAGAGCAGCTTGCATCTAAAGTTACTATTTTGTGCTAACAATTCGTTTTGGAAAAAAGTGATTATCTCGGCGAGTTATTTTGAGTAATTTTCCTTATGGGGGTCAGCTTGCATCAAAATTAACAATTTAATGCCTAATATTCATTTTGGGGAAAAAGTTATTATCTCGGCGAATGAACCATTTTGAGTATTTTTCCATTTCGGTTCAGCGCAGTTTGCATCTAAAGTAGCTAGTTTGTGCCAAACATTCATTTTGGAAAAAAAGTGATCTTCTCGGCGAGTTAAGCATTTTGAGTAATTTACCGGTTGATTTCAGAGCGGCTTGCATGAAAATGTACTATTTCTTGCCACACATTCAGTTTGGAAAAAAAGTGATGATCTTGGCGAGTTAAGCAGTTTCAATAATTTGCCATTTGGTTTCAGAGCAGCTTAATTGAAATTTGCTATTTTTACCCAAACATTCGTTTGGGGAAAAAAAAGTGATTATCTCGGCGAGTCAAGCGTTTTGAGTAATGTTCCGGTTGGGGTCAGAGCGTCTTCCATGTAAATGTACAATTTCTTGCCACTCATTCATTTTGGAAAACAAGTCATTATCTCGGAGAGTTAAGCCTTTTCAATAATTGCCATTAAGTTTCAGAGCAGCTTGCATTTAAATTAGCAATTTTTCGCCAAACATTCGTTTTGGAAATAAATTGATTTCCTCGTTAAGCATTTTGAGCAATGTACAGTTGGTTTTCAGAGCGTCTTGCATGAAAATGTACTACTTCTTGTCAGACATTAATTTTGGAAAAAAGTGATTATCTCGACTGGGTAAACATTTTTTATAATTTGACATTTGGTTTCAGAGAAGCTTGCATCTTAATTTGCTATTGTTTGCTATAATAGCTATTTTTTCCCAAACAATCATTTTGAGAAAAAAAGTGGTATGCTGAGTGTGCTGTGCATTTTCAGGAATTGGCCGGTTTGTTTCAGAGCATCGATCTTCACAATTAACTATTTTTTGGCAAACATTGATTTAGGAAAAAAAAGTGATTATCTCGGCGAGTTAACCATTTTGAGAAATTTTCCGTTTGTTTTCAGAGCAGCTTGCATTTTGTGCTAACAATTCGTTTTGGAAAAAAGTGATTATCTCGGCAAGTTATTTTGAGTAATTTTCCATTTCGGTTCAGAGCAGTTTGCATCTAAAGTAGCTAGTTTGTGCCAAACATTCATTTTGGAAAAAAGGTGATTTTCTCGGCGAGTTAAGCATTTTGAGTAATTTACAGGTTGATTTCAGAGCGGTTTGCATGGAAATGTACTATTTCTTGCCAAACATTCAGTTTGGAAAAAAAGTGATGATCTCGGCGAGTTAAGCAGTTTCAATAATTTGCCATTTGGTTTCAGAGCAGCTTGCATTTAAATTAGCAATTTTTCGCCAAACATTCGTTTTGGAAAGAAATTGATTTCCTCGTTAAGCATTTTGAGCAATGTACAGTTGGTTTTCAGAGCGTCTTGCATGAAAATGTACTATTTCTTGTCAAACCTTAAATTTGGAAAAAAGTAATTATCTCGGCTGCGTAAACATTTTTAATAATTTGACATTTGGTTTCAGAGCAGCTTGCGTCTCAATTTGCTATTGTTTGCTATAATTGCTATTTTTTCCCAAACATTCATTTTGCGGAAAAAAGTGATCTTCTGAGTGTGCTGTGCATTTTCAGGAATTGGCCGGTTTGTTTCAGAGCATCGATCTTCACAATTAACTATTTTTTGGCAATCATTGATTTAGGAAAAAAAGTGATTATCTCGGCGAGTTAACCATTATGAGAAATTTTCCGTTTGGTTTCAGAGCAGCTTGCATCTAAAGTTACTATTTTGTGCGAACAATTTGTTTTGGAAAAAAGTGAATATCTCGGCGAGTTATTTTGAGTAATTTTCCTTATGGGGTCAGCTTGCATCAAAATTAACAATTTAATGCCTAATATTCATTTTGGGGAAAAAGTGATTATCTCGGCGAATGAACAATGTTGAGTAATTTTCCATTTCGGTTCAGAGCAGTTTGCATTTAAAGTAGCTAGTTTGTGCCAAACATTCATTTTGGAAAAAAGTGATTTTCTCGGCGAGTTAAGCATTTTGAGTAATTTACCGGTTGATTTCAGAGCGTCTTGCATGAAAATGTACTATTTCTTGCCACACATTCATTTTGAAAAAAAAGTGATGATCTCGGCGAGTTAAGCATTTTCAATAATTTGCCATTTGGTTTCAGAGCAGCTTAATTTAAATTTCCTATTTTTTCCCAAACATTCGTTTTGGAAAGAAATTGATTATCTCGGCGAGTCAAGCATTTTGAGTAATTTTCCGGTTGGGGTCAGAGCGTCTTCCATGTAAATGTACTATTTCTTGCCACTCATTCAGTTTCGAAAACAAGTCATTATCTCGGCGAGTTAAGCCTTTTCAAATATTGCCATTTGGTTTCAGAGCAGCTTAATTTAAATTAGCTATTTTTTGCCAAACAGTCGTTTTGGAAAGAAAGTGATTTCCTCGTTAAGCATTTTGAGAAATGTACAGTTGGTTTTCAGAGCGTCTTGCATGAAAATGTACTATTTCTTGTCAAACATTAATTTTGGAAAAAAGTGATTATCTCGGCTGGGTAAACATTTTTAATAATTTGACATTTGGTTTCAGAGCAGCTTGCATCTCAATTTGCTATTGTTTGCTATAATTGCTATTTTTTCCCAAACATTCATTTTGCGGAAAAAAGTGATCTTCTGAGTGTGCTGTGCATTTTCAGGAATTGGCCGGTTTGTTTCAGAGCATCGATCTTCACAATTAACTATTTTTTGGCAATCATTGATTTAGGAAAAAAAGTGATTATCTCGGCGAGTTAACCATTTTGAGAAATTTTCCGTTTGTTTTCAGAGCAGCTTGCATCTAAAGTTACTATTTTGTGCTAACAATTCGTTTTGGAAAAAAGTGATTATCTCGGCGAGTTATTTTGAGTAATTTTCCTTATGGGGTCAGCTTGCATCAAAATTAACAATTTAATGCCTAATATTCATTTTCGGAAAAAAGTTATTATCTCGGCGAATGAACCATTTTGAGTAATTTTCCATTTCGGTTCAGAGCAGTTTGCATCTAAAGTAGCTAGTTTGTGCCAAACATTCATTTTGGAAGAAATGTACAGTTGGTTTTCAGAACGTCTTGCATGAAAATGTACTATTTCTTGTCAAACATTAATTTTGGAAAAAAGTGATTATCTCGGCTGGGTAAACATTTTTAATAATTTGGCGTTTGGTTTCAGAGCAGCTTGCATCTCAATTTGCTATTGTTTGCTATAATTGCTATTTTTTCCCAAACATTCATTACGGAAAAAAGTGATCTTCGGAGTGTGCTGTGCATTTTCAGGAATTGGCCGGTTTGTTTCAGAGCATCGATCTTCACAATTAACTATTTTTTGGCAATCATTGATTTAGGAAAAAAAAATGATTATCTCGGCGAGTTAACCATTATGAGAAATTTTCCGTTTGTTTTCAGAGCAGCTTGCATCTAAAGTTACTACTTTGTGCTAACAATTCGTTTTGGGAAAAAGTGATTATCTCGGCGAGTTATTTTGAGTAATTTTCCTTATGGGGTCAGCTTGCATCAAAATTAACAATTTAATGCCTAATATTCATTTTGGGGAAAAAGTGATTATCTCGGCGAATGAACCATTTTGAGTAATTTTCCATTTCGGTTCAGAGCAGTTTGCATCTAAAGTAGCTAGTTTGTGCCAAACATTCATTTTGGAAAAAAGGTGATTTTCTCGGCGAGTTAAGCATTTTGAGTAATTTACAGGTTCATTTCAGAGCGGTTTGCATGAAAATGTACTATTTCTTGCCAAACATTCAGTTTGGAAAAAAAGTGATGATCTCGGCGAGTTAAGCAGTTTCAATAATTTGCCATTTGGTTTCAGAGCAGCTTAATTTAAATTTGCTATTTTTACCCAAACATTCGTTTGGGGAAAAAAAGTGATTATCTCGGCGAGATATTAGCAATTTTTCGCCAAACATTGTTAAGCATTTTGAGCAATGTACAGTTGGGTTTCAGAGCGTCTTGCATGAAAATGTACTATTTCTTGTCAAACATTAAATTTTTGAAAAAAGTGATTATCTCGGCTGGGTAAACATTTTTAATAATTTGCCATTTGGTTTCAGAGCAGCTTAATTTAAATTTGCTATTTTTACCCAAACATTCGTTTGGGGAAAAAAAAGTGATTATCTCGGCGAGTCAAGCATTATGAGTAATGTTCCGGTTGGGGTCAGAGCGTCTTCCATGTAAATGTACTATTTCTTGCCACTCATTCAGTTTGGAAAACAAGTCATTATCTCGGAGAGTTAGCATTTTCAATAATTGCCATTAAGTTTCAGAGCAGCTTGCATTTAAATTAGCAATTTTTCGCCAAACATTCGTTTTGGAAAGAAATTGATTTCCTCGTTAAGCATTTTGAGCAATGTACAGTTGGTTTTCAGAGCGTCTTGCATGTCTTGTCAGACATTAATTTTGGAAAAAAGTGATTATCTCGGCTGCGTAAACATTTTTAATAATTTGACATTTGGTTTCAGAGCAGCTTGCATCTCAATTTGCTATTGTTTGCTATAATTGCTATTTTTTCCCAAACATTCATTTTGCGGAAAAAAGTGATCTTCTGAGTGTGCTGTGCATTTTCAGGAATTGGCCGGTTTGTTTCAGAGCATCGATCTTCACAATTAACTATTTTTTGGCAATCATTGATTTAGGAAAAAAAGTGATTATCTCGGCGAGTTAACCATTTTGAGAAATTTTCCGTTTGTTTTCAGAGCAGCTTGCATCTAAAGTTACTATTTTGTGCTAACAATTCGTTTTGGAAAAACGTGATTATCTCGGCGAGTTATTTTGAGTAATTTTCCTTATGGGGTCAGCTTGCATCAAAATTAACAATTTAATGCCTAATATTCATTTTGGGGAAAAAGTGATTATCTCGGCGAATGAACAATTTTGAGTAATTTTCCATTTCGGTTCAGAGCAGTTTGCATCTAAAGTAGCTAGTTTGTGCCAAACATTCATTTTGGAAAAAAGGTGATTTTCTCGGCGAGTTAAGCATTTTGAGTAATTTACAGGTTGATTTCAGAGCGGTTTGCATGAAAATGTACTATTTCTTGTCAGACATTAATTTTGGAAAAAAGTGATTATCTCGGCTGGGTAAACATTTTTAATAATTTGACATTTGGTTTCAGAGCAGCTTGCATCTCAATTTGCTATTGTTTGCTATAATTGCTATTTTTTTCCCAAACATTCATTTTGCGGAAAAAAAGTGATCTTCTGAGTGTGCTGTGCATTTTCAGGAATTGGCCGGTTTGTTTCAGAGCATCAATCTTCACAATTAACTATTTTTTGGCAATCATTGATTTAGGAAAAAAAGTGATTATCTCGGCGAGTTAACCATTTTGAGAAATTTTCCGTTTGTTTTCAGAGCAGCTTGCATCTAAAGTTACTATTTTGTGCTAACAATTCGTTTTGGAAAAAAGTGATTATCTCGGCGAGTTATTTTGAGTAATTTTCCTTATGGGGGCCAGCTTGCATCAAAATTAACAATTTAATGCCTAATATTCATTTTGGGGAAAAAGTTATTATCTCGGCGAATGAACCATTTTGAGTATTTTTCCATTTCGGTTCAGCGCAGTTTGCATCTAAAGTAGCTAGTTTGTGCCAAACATTCATTTTGGAAAAAAAGTGATCTTCTCGGCGAGTTAAGCATTTTGAGTAATTTACCGGTTGATTTCAGAGCGGCTTGCATGAAAATGTACTATTTCTTGCCACACATTCAGTTTGGAAAAAAAGTGATGATCTTGGCGAGTTAAGCAGTTTCAATAATTTGCCATTTGGTTTCAGAGCAGCTTAATTTAAATTTGCTATTTTTACCCAAACATTCGTTTGGGGAAAAAAAAGTGATTATCTCGGCGAGTCAAGCGTTTTGAGTAATGTTCCGGTTGGGGTCAGAGCGTCTTCCATGTAAATGTACAATTTCTTGCCACTCATTCATTTTGGAAAACAAGTCATTATCTCGGAGAGTTAAGCCTTTTCAATAATTGCCATTAAGTTTCAGAGCAGCTTGCATTTAAATTAGCAATTTTTCGCCAAACATTCGTTTTGGAAATAAATTGATTTCCTCGTTAAGCATTTTGAGCAATGTACAGTTGGTTTTCAGAGCGTCTTGCATGAAAATGTACTACTTCTTGTCAGACATTAATTTTGGAAAAAAGTGATTATCTCGACTGGGTAAACATTTTTTATAATTTGACATTTGGTTTCAGAGCAGCTTGCATCTTAATTTGCTATTGTTTGCTATAATAGCTATTTTTTCCCAAACAATCATTTTGCGAAAAAAAGTGGTATGCTGAGTGTGCTGTGCATTTTCAGGAATTGGCCGGTTTGTTTCAGAGCATCGATCTTCACAATTAACTATTTTTTGGCAAACATTGATTTAGGAAAAAAAAGTGATTATCTCGGCGAGTTAACCATTTTGAGAAATTTTCCGTTTGTTTTCAGAGCAGCTTGCATTTTGTGCTAACAATTCGTTTTGGAAAAAAGTGATTATCTCGGCAAGTTATTTTGAGTAATTTTCCATTTCGGTTCAGAGCAGTTTGCATCTAAAGTAGCTAGTTTGTGCCAAACATTCATTTTGGAAAAAAGGTGATTTTCTCGGCGAGTTAAGCATTTTGAGTAATTTACAGGTTGATTTCAGAGCGGTTTGCATGAAAATGTACTATTTCTTGCCAAACATTCAGTTTGGAAAAAAAGTGATGATCTCGGCGAGTTAAGCAGTTTCAATAATTTGCCATTTGGTTTCAGAGCAGCTTGCATTTAAATTAGCAATTTTTCGCCAAACATTCGTTTTGGAAAGAAATTGATTTCCTCGTTAAGCATTTTGAGCAATGTACAGTTGGTTTTCAGAGCGTCTTGCATGAAAATGTACTATTTCTTGTCAAACCTTAAATTTGGAAAAAAGTAATTATCTCGGCTGCGTAAACATTTTTAATAATTTGACATTTGGTTTCAGAGCAGCTTGCGTCTCAATTTGCTATTGTTTGCTATAATTGCTATTTTTTCCCAAACATTCATTTTGCGGAAAAAAGTGATCTTCTGAGTGTGCTGTGCATTTTCAGGAATTGGCCGGTTTGTTTCAGAGCATCGACCTTCACAATTAACTATTTTTTGGCAATCATTGATTTAGGAAAAAAAGTGATTATCTCGGCGAGTTAACCATTATGAGAAATTTTCCGTTTGGTTTCAGAGCAGCTTGCATCTAAAGTTACTATTTTGTGCGAACAATTTGTTTTGGAAAAAACTGAATATCTCGGCGAGTTATTTTGAGTAATTTTCCTTATGGGGTCAGCTTGCATCAAAATTAACAATTTAATGCCTAATATTCATTTTGGGGAAAAAGTGATTATCTCGGCGAATGAACAATGTTGAGTAATTTTCCATTTCGGTTCAGAGCAGTTTGCATTTAAAGTAGCTAGTTTGTGCCAAACATTCATTTTGGAAAAAAGTGATTTTCTCGGCGAGTTAAGCATTTTGAGTAATTTACCGGTTGATTTCAGAGCGTCTTGCATGAAAATGTACTATTTCTTGCCACACATTCATTTTGAAAAAAAAGTGATGATCTCGGCGAGTTAAGCATTTTCAATAATTTGCCATTTGGTTTCAGAGCAGCTTAATTTAAATTTCCTATTTTTTCCCAAACATTCGTTTTGGAAAGAAATTGATTATCTCGGCGAGTCAAGCATTTTGAGTAATTTTCCGGTTGGGGTCAGAGCGTCTTCCATGTAAATGTACTATTTCTTGCCACTCATTCAGTTTCGAAAACAAGTCATTATCTCGGCGAGTTAAGCCTTTTCAAATATTGCCATTTGGTTTCAGAGCAGCTTAATTTAAATTAGCTATTTTTTGCCAAACAGTCGTTTTGGAAAGAAAGTGATTTCCTCGTTAAGCATTTTGAGAAATGTACAGTTGGTTTTCAGAGCGTCTTGCATGAAAATGTACTATTTCTTGTCAAACATTAATTTTGGAAAAAAGTGATTATCTCGGCTGGGTAAACATTTTTAATAATTTGACATTTGGTTTCAGAGCAGCTTGCATCTCAATTTGCTATTGTTTGCTATAATTGCTATTTTTTCCCAAACAATCATTTTGCGGAAAAAAGTGATCTTCTGAGTGTGCTGTGCATTTTCAGGAATTGGCCGGTTTGTTTCAGAGCATCGATCTTCACAATTAACTATTTTTTGGCAATCATTGATTTAGGAAAAAAAGTGATTATCTCGACGAGTTAACCATTTTGAGAAATTTTCCGTTTGTTTTCAGAGCAGCTTGCATCTAAAGTTACTATTTTGTGCTAACAATTCGTTTTGGAAAAAAGTGATTATCTCGGCGAGTTATTTTGAGTAATTTTCCTTATGGGGTCAGCTTGCATCAAAATTAACAATTTAATGCCTAATATTCATTTTGGGAAAAAAGTTATTATCTCGGCGAATGAACCATTTTGAGTAATTTTCCATTTCGGTTCAGAGCAGTTTGCATC
Organism: Scyliorhinus torazame; assembly: GCF_047496885.1. Lineage (NCBI taxonomy): Eukaryota > Metazoa > Chordata > Chondrichthyes > Carcharhiniformes > Scyliorhinidae > Scyliorhinus > Scyliorhinus torazame. Next base: position 87,881 of record NW_027307790.1, read on the forward strand.
TAAAGTAGCTAGTTTGTGCCAAACATTCATTTTGGAAGAAATGTACAGTTGGTTTTCAGAACGTCTTGCATGAAAATGTACTATTTCTTGTCAAACATTAATTTTGGAAAAAAGTGATTATCTCGGCTGGGTAAACATTTTTAATAATTTGGCGTTTGGTTTCAGAGCAGCTTGCATCTCAATTTGCTATTGTTTGCTATAATTGCTATTTTTTCCCAAACATTCATTACGGAAAAAAGTGATCTTCGGAGTGTGCTGTGCATTTTCAGGAATTGGCCGGTTTGTTTCAGAGCATCGATCTTCACAATTAACTATTTTTTGGCAATCATTGATTTAGGAAAAAAAAATGATTATCTCGGCGAGTTAACCATTATGAGAAATTTTCCGTTTGTTTTCAGAGCAGCTTGCATCTAAAGTTACTACTTTGTGCTAACAATTCGTTTTGGGAAAAAGTGATTATCTCGGCGAGTTATTTTGAGTAATTTTCCTTATGGGGTCAGCTTGCATCAAAATTAACAATTTAATGCCTAATATTCATTTTGGGGAAAAAGTGATTATCTCGGCGAATGAACCATTTTGAGTAATTTTCCATTTCGGTTCAGAGCAGTTTGCATCTAAAGTAGCTAGTTTGTGCCAAACATTCATTTTGGAAAAAAGGTGATTTTCTCGGCGAGTTAAGCATTTTGAGTAATTTACAGGTTCATTTCAGAGCGGTTTGCATGAAAATGTACTATTTCTTGCCAAACATTCAGTTTGGAAAAAAAGTGATGATCTCGGCGAGTTAAGCAGTTTCAATAATTTGCCATTTGGTTTCAGAGCAGCTTAATTTAAATTTGCTATTTTTACCCAAACATTCGTTTGGGGAAAAAAAAGTGATTATCTCGGCGAGATATTAGCAATTTTTCGCCAAACATTGTTAAGCATTTTGAGCAATGTACAGTTGGCTTTCAGAGCGTCTTGCATGAAAATGTACTATTTCTTGTCAAACATTAAATTTTTGAAAAAAGTGATTATCTCGGCTGGGTAAACATTTTTAATAATTTGCCATTTGGTTTCAGAGCAGCTTAATTTAAATTTGCTATTTTTACCCAAACATTCGTTTGGGGAAAAAAAAGTGATTATCTCGGCGAGTCAAGCATTATGAGTAATGTTCCGGTTGGGGTCAGAGCGTCTTCCATGTAAATGTACTATTTCTTGCCACTCATTCAGTTTGGAAAACAAGTCATTATCTCGGAGAGTTAGCATTTTCAATAATTGCCATTAAGTTTCAGAGCAGCTTGCATTTAAATTAGCAATTTTTCGCCAAACATTCGTTTTGGAAAGAAATTGATTTCCTCGTTAAGCATTTTGAGCAATGTACAGTTGGTTTTCAGAGCGTCTTGCATGTCTTGTCAGACATTAATTTTGGAAAAAAGTGATTATCTCGGCTGCGTAAACATTTTTAATAATTTGACATTTGGTTTCAGAGCAGCTTGCATCTCAATTTGCTATTGTTTGCTATAATTGCTATTTTTTCCCAAACATTCATTTTGCGGAAAAAAAGTGATCTTCTGAGTGTGCTGTGCATTTTCAGGAATTGGCCGGTTTGTTTCAGAGCATCGATCTTCACAATTAACTATTTTTTGGCAATCATTGATTTAGGAAAAAAAGTGATTATCTCGGCGAGTTAACCATTTTGAGAAATTTTCCGTTTGTTTTCAGAGCAGCTTGCATCTAAAGTTACTATTTTGTGCTAACAATTCGTTTTGGAAAAAAGTGATTATCTCGGCGAGTTATTTTGAGTAATTTTCCTTATGGGGGTCAGCTTGCATCAAAATTAACAATTTAATGCCTAATATTCATTTTGGGGAAAAAGTTATTATCTCGGCGAATGAACCATTTTGAGTATTTTTCCATTTCGGTTCAGCGCAGTTTGCATCTAAAGTAGCTAGTTTGTGCCAAACATTCATTTTGGAAAAAAAGTGATCTTCTCGGCGAGTTAAGCATTTTGAGTAATTTACCGGTTGATTTCAGAGCGGCTTGCATGAAAATGTACTATTTCTTGCCACACATTCAGTTTGGAAAAAAAGTGATGATCTTGGCGAGTTAAGCAGTTTCAATAATTTGCCATTTGGTTTCAGAGCAGCTTAATTTAAATTTGCTATTTTTACCCAAACATTCGTTTGGGGAAAAAAAAGTGATTATCTCGGCGAGTCAAGCGTTTTGAGTAATGTTCCGGTTGGGGTCAGAGCGTCTTCCATGTAAATGTACAATTTCTTGCCACTCATTCATTTTGGAAAACAAGTCATTATCTCGGAGAGTTAAGCCTTTTCAATAATTGCCATTAAGTTTCAGAGCAGCTTGCATTTAAATTAGCAATTTTTCGCCAAACATTCGTTTTGGAAATAAATTGATTTCCTCGTTAAGCATTTTGAGCAATGTACAGTTGGTTTTCAGAGCGCCTTGCATGAAAATGTACTACTTCTTGTCAGACATTAATTTTGGAAAAAAGTGATTATCTCGACTGGGTAAACATTTTTTATAATTTGACATTTGGTTTCAGAGAAGCTTGCATCTTAATTTGCTATTGTTTGCTATAATAGCTATTTTTTCCCAAACAATCATTTTGCGAAAAAAAGTGGTATGCTGAGTGTGCTGTGCATTTTCAGGAATTGGCCGGTTTGTTTCAGAGCATCGATCTTCACAATTAACTATTTTTTGGCAAACATTGATTTAGGAAAAAAAAGTGATTACCTCGGCGAGTTAACCATTTTGAGAAATTTTCCGTTTGTTTTCAGAGCAGCTTGCATTTTGTGCTAACAATTCGTTTTGGAAAAAAGTGATTATCTCGGCAAGTTATTTTGAGTAATTTTCCATTTCGGTTCAGAGCAGTTTGCATCTAAAGTAGCTAGTTTGTGCCAAACATTCATTTTGGAAAAAAGGTGATTTTCTCGGCGAGTTAAGCATTTTGAGTAATTTACAGGTTGATTTCAGAGCGGTTTGCATGGAAATGTACTATTTCTTGCCAAACATTCAGTTTGGAAAAAAAGTGATGATCTCGGCGAGTTAAGCAGTTTCAATAATTTGCCATTTGGTTTCAGAGCAGCTTGCATTTAAATTAGCAATTTTTCGCCAAACATTCGTTTTGGAAAGAAATTGATTTCCTCGTTAAGCATTTTGAGCAATGTACAGTTGGTTTTCAGAGCGTCTTGCATGAAAATGTACTATTTCTTGTCAAACCTTAAATTTGGAAAAAAGTAATTATCTCGGCTGCGTAAACATTTTTAATAATTTGACATTTGGTTTCAGAGCAGCTTGCGTCTCAATTTGCTATTGTTTGCTATAATTGCTATTTTTTCCCAAACATTCATTTTGCGGAAAAAAGTGATCTTCTGAGTGTGCTGTGCATTTTCAGGAATTGGCCGGTTTGTTTCAGAGCATCGATCTTCACAATTAACTATTTTTTGGCAATCATTGATTTAGGAAAAAAAGTGATTATCTCGGCGAGTTAACCATTATGAGAAATTTTCCGTTTGGTTTCAGAGCAGCTTGCATCTAAAGTTACTATTTTGTGCGAACAATTTGTTTTGGAAAAAAGTGAATATCTCGGCGAGTTATTTTGAGTAATTTTCCTTATGGGGTCAGCTTGCATCAAAATTAACAATTTAATGCCTAATATTCATTTTGGGGAAAAAGTGATTATCTCGGCGAATGAACAATGTTGAGTAATTTTCCATTTCGGTTCAGAGCAGTTTGCATTTAAAGTAGCTAGTTTGTGCCAAACATTCATTTTGGAAAAAAGTGATTTTCTCGGCGAGTTAAGCATTTTGAGTAATTTACCGGTTGATTTCAGAGCGTCTTGCATGAAAATGTACTATTTCTTGCCACACATTCATTTTGAAAAAAAAGTGATGATCTCGGCGAGTTAAGAATTTTCAATAATTTGCCATTTGGTTTCAGAGCAGCTTAATTTAAATTTCCTATTTTTTCCCAAACATTCGTTTTGGAAAGAAATTGATTATCTCGGCGAGTCAAGCATTTTGAGTAATTTTCCGGTTGGGGTCAGAGCGTCTTCCATGTAAATGTACTATTTCTTGCCACTCATTCAGTTTCGAAAACAAGTCATTATCTCGGCGAGTTAAGCCTTTTCAAATATTGCCATTTGGTTTCAGAGCAGCTTAATTTAAATTAGCTATTTTTTGCCAAACAGTCGTTTTGGAAAGAAAGTGATTTCCTCGTTAAGCATTTTGAGAAATGTACAGTTGGTTTTCAGAGCGTCTTGCATGAAAATGTACTATTTCTTGTCAAACATTAATTTTGGAAAAAAGTGATTATCTCGGCTGGGTAAACATTTTTAATAATTTGACATTTGGTTTCAGAGCAGCTTGCATCTCAATTTGCTATTGTTTGCTATAATTGCTATTTTTTCCCAAACAATCATTTTGCGGAAAAAAGTGATCTTCTGAGTGTGCTGTGCATTTTCAGGAATTGGCCGGTTTGTTTCAGAGCATCGATCTTCACAATTAACTATTTTTTGGCAATCATTGATTTAGGAAAAAAAGTGATTATCTCGGCGAGTTAACCATTTTGAGAAATTTTCCGTTTGTTTTCAGAGCAGCTTGCATCTAAAGTTACTATTTTGTGCTAACAATTCGTTTTGGAAAAAAGTGATTATCTCGGCGAGTTATTTTGAGTAATTTTCCTTATGGGGTCAGCTTGCATCAAAATTAACAATTTAATGCCTAATATTCATTTTGGGAAAAAAGTTATTATCTCGGCGAATGAACCATTTTGAGTAATTTTCCATTTCGGTTCAGAGCAGTTTGCATCTAAAGTAGCTAGTTTGTGCCAAACATTCATTTTGGAAAAAAAGTGATCTTCTCGGCGAGTTAAGCATTTTGAGTAATTTACCGGTTGATTTCAGAGCGGCTTGCATGAAAATGTACTATTTCTTGCCACACATTCAGTTTGGAAAAAAAGTGATGATCTTGGCGAGTTAAGCAGTTTCAATAATTTGCCATTTGGTTTCAGAGCAGCTTAATTTAAATTTGCTATTTTTACCCAAACATTCGTTTGGGGAAAAAAAAGTGATTATCTCGGCGAGTCAAGCGTTTTGAGTAATGTTCCGGTTGGGGTCAGAGCGTCTTCCATGTAAATGTACAATTTCTTGCCACTCATTCAGTTTGGAAAACAAGTCATTATCTCGGAGAGTTAGCATTTTCAATAATTGCCATTAAGTTTCAGAGCAGCTTGCATTTAAATTAGCAATTTTTCGCCAAACATTCGTTTTGGAAAGAAATTGATTTCCTCGTTAAGCATTTTGAGCAATGTACAGTTGGTTTTCAGAGCGTCTTGCATGAAAATGTACTACTTCTTGTCAGACATTAATTTTGGAAAAAAGTGATTATCTCGACTGGGTAAACATTTTTTATAATTTGACATTTGGTTTCAGAGCAGCTTGCATCTTAATTTGCTATTGTTTGCTATAATTGCTATTTTTTCCCAAACAATCATTTTGCGAAAAAAAGTGGTATGCTGAGTGTGCTGTGCATTTTCAGGAATTGGCCGGTTTGTTTCAGAGCATCGATCTTCACAATTAACTATTTTTTGGCAATCATTGATTTAAGAAAACAAAGTGATTATCTCGGCGAGTTAACCATTTTGAGAAATTTTCCGTTTGTTTTCAGAGCAGCTTGCATTTTGTGCTAACAATTCGTTTTGGAAAAAAGTGATTATCTCGGCAAGTTATTTTGAGTAATTTTCCTTATGGGGGTCAGAGCAGCTTGCATCAAAATTAACAATTTAATGCCTAATATTCATTTTGGAGAAAAAGTGATTATCTCGGCGAATGAACCATTTTGAGTAATTTTCCATTTCGGTTCAGAGCAGTTTGCATCTAAAGTAGCTAGTTTGTGCCAAACATTCATTTTGGAAGAAATGTACAGTTGGTTTTCAGAACGTCTTGCATGAAAATGTACTATTTCTTGTCAAACATTAATTTTGGAAAAAATTGATTATCTCGGCTGGGTAAACATTTTTAATAATTTGGCATTTGGTTTCAGAGCAGCTTGCATCTCAATTTGCTATAATTGCTATTTTTTCCCAAACATTCATTTTGCGGAAAAAAGTGATCTTCGGAGTATGCTGTGCATTTTCAGGAATTGGCCGGTTTGCTTCAGAGCATCGATCTTCACAATTAACTATTTTTTGGCAATCATTGATTAAGGGAAAAAAAATGATTATCTCGGCGAGTTAACCATTATGAGAAATTTTCCGTTTGTTTTCAGAGCAGCTTGCATCTAAAGTTACTATTTTGTGCTAACAATTCGTTTTGGGAAAAAGTGATTATCTCGGCGAGTTATTTTGAGTCATTTTCCTTATGGGGTCAGCTTGCATCAAAATTAACAATTTAATGCCTAATATTCATTTTGGGGAAAAAGTGATTATCTCGGCGAATGAACCATTTTGAGTAATTTTCCATTTCGGTTCAGAGCAGTTTGCATCTAAAGTAGCTAGTTTGTGCCAAACATTCATTTTGGAAGAAATGTACAGTTGGTTTTCAGAACGTCTTGCATGAAAATGTACTATTTCTTGTCAAACATTAATTTTGGAAAAAATTGATTATCTCGGCTGGGTAAACATTTTTAATAATTTGGCATTTGGTTTCAGAGCAGCTTGCATCTCAATTTGCTATAATTGCTATTTTTTCCCAAACATTCATTTTGCGGAAAAAAGTGATCTTCGGAGTGTGCTGTGCATTTTCAGGAATTGGCCGGTTTGCTTCAGAGCATCGATCTTCACAATTAACTATTTTTTGGCAATCATTGATTAAGGGAAAAAAAATGATTATCTCGGCGAGTTAACCATTATGAGAAATTTTCCGTTTGTTTTCAGAGCAGCTTGCATCTAAAGTTACTATTTTGTGCTAACAATTCGTTTTGGGAAAAAGTGATTATCTCGGCGAGTTATTTTGAGTAATTTTCCTTATGGGGTCAGCTTGCATCAAAATTAACAATTTAATGCCTAATATTCATTTTGGGGAAAAAGTGATTATCTCGGCGAATGAACCATTTTGAGTAATTTTCCATTTCGGTTCAGAGCAGTTTGCATCTAAAGTAGCTAGTTTGTGCCAAACATTCATTTTGGAAAAAAGGTGATTTTCTCGGCGAGTTAAGCAGTTTCAATAATTTGCCATTTGGTTTCAGAGCAGCTTGCATTTAAATTAGCAATTTTTCGCCAAACATTCGTTTTGGAAAGAAATTGATTTCCTCGTTAAGCATTTTGAGCAATGTACAGTTGGTTTTCAGAGCGTCTTGCATGAAAATGTACTATTTCTTGTCAAACATTAAATTTGGAAAAAAGTAATTATCTCGGCTGGGTAAACATTTTTAATAATTTGACATTTGGTTTCAGAGCAGCTTGCGTCTCAATTTGCTATTGTATGCTATAATTTCCCAAACATTCATTTTGCGGAAAAAAGTGATCTTCTGAGTGTGCTGTGCATTTTCAGGAATTGGCCGGTTTGTTTCAGAGCATCGATCTTCACAATTAACTATTTTTTGGCAATCATTGATTTAGGAAAAAAAGTGATTATCTCGGCGAGTTAACCATTATGAGAAATTTTCCGTTTGGTTTCAGAGCAGCTTGCATCTAAAGTTACTATTTTGTGCGAACAATTTGTTTTGGAAAAAAGTGAATATCTCGGCGAGTTATTTTGAGTAATTTTCCTTATGGGGTCAGCTTGCATCAAAATTAACAATTTAATGCCTAATATTCATTTTGGGGAAAAAGTGATTATCTCGGCGAATGAACAATGTTGAGTAATTTTCCATTTCGGTTCAGAGCAGTTTGCATTTAAAGTAGCTAGTTTGTGCCAAACATTCATTTTGGAAAAAAGTGATTTTCTCGGCGAGTTAAGCATTTTGAGTAATTTACCGGTTGATTTCAGAGCGTCTTGCATGAAAATGTACTATTTCTTGCCACACATTGATTTTGAAAAAAAAGTGATGATCTCGGCGAGTTAAGCATTTTCAATAATTTGCCATTTGGTTTCAGAGCAGCTTAATTTAAATTTCCTATTTTTTCCCAAACATTCGTTTTGGAAAGAAATTGATTATCTCGGCGAGTCAAGCATTTTGAGTAATTTTCCGGTTGGGGTCAGAGCGTCTTCCATGTAAATGTACTATTTCTTGCCACTCATTCAGTTTCGAAAACAAGTCATTATCTCGGCGGGTTAAGCCTTTTCAAATATTGCCATTTGGTTTCAGAGCAGCTTAATTTAAATTAGCTATTTTTTGCCAAACAGTCGTTTTGGAAAGAAAGTGATTTCCTCGTTAAGCATTTTGAGAAATGTACAGTTGGTTTTCAGAGCGTCTTGCATGAAAATGTACTATTTCTTGTCAAACATTAATTTTGGAAAAAAGTGATTATCTCGGCTGGGTAAACATTTTTAATAATTTGACATTTGGTTTCAGAGCAGCTTGCATCTCAATTTGCTATTGTTTGCTATAATTGCTATTTTTTCCCAAACAATCATTTTGCGGAAAAAAGTGATCTTCTGAGTGTGCTGTGCATTTTCAGGAATTGGCCGGTTTGTTTCAGAGCATCGATCTTCACAATTAACTATTTTTTGGCAATCATTGATTTAGGAAAAAAAGTGATTATCTCGGCGAGTTAACCATTTTGAGAAATTTTCCGTTTGTTTTCAGAGCAGCTTGCATCTAAAGTTACTATTTTGTGCTAACAATTCGTTTTGGAAAAAAGTGATTATCTCGGCGAGTTATTTTGAGTAATTTTCCTTATGGGGTCAGCTTGCATCAAAATTAACAATTTAATGCCTAATATTCATTTTGGGAAAAAAGTTATTATCTCGGCGAATGAACCATTTTGAGTAATTTTCCATTTCGGTTCAGAGCAGTTTGCATCTAAAGTAGCTAGTTTGTGCCAAACATTCATTTTGGAAGAAATGTACAGTTGGTTTTCAGAACGTCTTGCATGAAAATGTACTATTTCTTGTCAAACATTAATTTTGGAAAAAAGTGATTATCTCGGCTGGGTAAACATTTTTAATAATTTGGCGTTTGGTTTCAGAGCAGCTTGCATCTCAATTTGCTATTGTTTGCTATAATTGCTATTTTTTCCCAAACATTCATTACGGAAAAAAGTGATCTTCGGAGTGTGCTGTGCATTTTCAGGAATTGGCCGGTTTGTTTCAGAGCATCGATCTTCACAATTAACTCTTTTTTGGCAATCATTGATTTAGGAAAAAAAAATGATTATCTCGGCGAGTTAACCATTATGAGAAATTTTCCGTTTGTTTTCAGAGCAGCTTGCATCTAAAGTTACTACTTTGTGCTAACAATTCGTTTTGGGAAAAAGTGATTATCTCGGCGAGTTATTTTGAGTAATTTTCCTTATGGGGTCAGCTTGCATCAAAATTAACAATTTAATGCCTAATATTCATTTTGGGGAAAAAGTGATTATCTCGGCGAATGAACCATTTTGAGTAATTTTCCATTTCGGTTCAGAGCAGTTTGCATCTAAAGTAGCTAGTTTGTGCCAAACATTCATTTTGGAAAAAAGGTGATTTTCTCGGCGAGTTAAGCATTTTGAGTAATTTACAGGTTCATTTCAGAGCGGTTTGCATGAAAATGTACTATTTCTTGCCAAACATTCAGTTTGGAAAAAAAGTGATGATCTCGGCGAGTTAAGCAGTTTCAATAATTTGCCATTTGGTTTCAGAGCAGCTTAATTTAAATTTGCTATTTTTACCCAAACATTCGTTTGGGGAAAAAAAAGTGATTATCTCGGCGAGATATTAGCAATTTTTCGCCAAACATTGTTAAGCATTTTGAGCAATGTACAGTTGGGTTTCAGAGCGTCTTGCATGAAAATGTACTATTTCTTGTCAAACATTAAATTTTTGACAAAAGTGATTATCTCGGCTGGGTAAACATTTTTAATAATTTGCCATTTGGTTTCAGAGCAGCTTAATTTAAATTTGCTATTTTTACCCAAACATTCGTTTGGGGAAAAAAAAGTGATTATCTCGGCGAGTCAAGCATTATGAGTAATGTTCCGGTTGGGGTCAGAGCGTCTTCCATGTAAATGTACTATTTCTTGCCACTCATTCAGTTTGGAAAACAAGTCATTATCTCGGAGAGTTAGCATTTTCAATAATTGCCATTAAGTTTCAGAGCAGCTTGCATTTAAATTAGCAATTTTTCGCCAAACATTCGTTTTGGAAAGAAATTGATTTCCTCGTTAAGCATTTTGAGCAATGTACAGTTGGTTTTCAGAGCGTCTTGCATGAAAATGTACTATTTCTTGTCAAACATTAAATTTGGAAAAAAGTAATTATCTCGGCTGGGTAAACATTTTTAATAATTTGACATTTGGTTTCAGAGCAGCTTGCGTCTCAATTTGCTATTGTATGCTATAATTTCCCAAACATTCATTTTGCGGAAAAAAGTGATCTTCTGAGTGTGCTGTGCATTTTCAGGAATTGGCCGGTTTGTTTCAGAGCATCGATCTTCACAATTAACTATTTTTTGGCAATCATTGATTTAGGAAAAAAAGTGATTATCTCGGCGAGTTAACCATTTTGAGAAATTTTCCGTTTGTTTTCAGAGCAGCTTGCATCTAAAGTTACTATTTTGTGCTAACAATTCGTTTTGGAAAAACGTGATTATCTCGGCGAGTTATTTTGAGTAATTTTCCTTATGGGGTCAGCTTGCATCAAAATTAACAATTTAATGCCTAATATTCATTTTGGGGAAAAAGTGATTATCTCGGCGAATGAACAATGTTGAGTAATTTTCCATTTCGGTTCAGAGCAGTTTGCATTTAAAGTAGCTAGTTTGTGCCAAACATTCATTTTGGAAAAAAGTGATTTTCTCGGCGAGTTAAGCATTTTGAGTAATTTACCGGTTGATTTCAGAGCGTCTTGCATGAAAATGTACTATTTCTTGCCACACATTCATTTTGAAAAAAAAGTGATGATCTCGGCGAGTTAAGCATTTTCAATAATTTGCCATTTGGTTTCAGAGCAGCTTAATTTAAATTTCCTATTTTTTCCCAAACATTCGTTTTGGAAAGAAATTGATTATCTCGGCGAGTCAAGCATTTTGAGTAATTTTCCGGTTGGGGTCAGAGCGTCTTCCATGTAAATGTACTATTTCTTGCCACTCATTCAGTTTCGAAAACAAGTCATTATCTCGGCGAGTTAAGCCTTTTCAAATATTGCCATTTGGTTTCAGAGCAGCTTAATTTAAATTAGCTATTTTTTGCCAAACAGTCGTTTTGGAAAGAAAGTGATTTCCTCGTTAAGCATTTTGAGAAATGTACAGTTGGTTTTCAGAGCGTCTTGCATGAAAATGTACTATTTCTTGTCAAACATTAATTTTGGAAAAAAGTGATTATCTCGGCTGGGTAAACATTTTTAATAATTTGACATTTGGTTTCAGAGCAGCTTGCATCTCAATTTGCTATTGTTTGCTATAATTGCTATTTTTTCCCAAACAATCATTTTGCGGAAAAAAGTGATCTTCTGAGTGTGCTGTGCATTTTCAGGAATTGGCCGGTTTGTTTCAGAGCATCGATCTTCACAATTAACTATTTTTTGGCAATCATTGATTTAGGAAAAAAAGTGATTATCTCGACGAGTTAACCATTTTGAGAAATTTTCCGTTTGTTTTCAGAGCAGCTTGCATCTAAAGTTACTATTTTGTGCTAACAATTCGTTTTGGAAAAAAGTGATTATCTCGGCGAGTTATTTTGAGTAATTTTCCTTATGGGGTCAGCTTGCATCAAAATTAACAATTTAATGCCTAATATTCACTTTGGGAAAAAAGTTATTATCTCGGCGAATGAACCATTTTGAGTAATTTTCCATTTCGGTTCAGAGCAGTTTGCATCTAAAGTAGCTAGTTTGTGCCAAACATTCATTTTGGAAGAAATGTACAGTTGGTTTTCAGAACGTCTTGCATGAAAATGTACTATTTCTTGTCAAACATTAATTTTGGAAAAAAGTGATTATCTCGGCTGGGTAAACATTTTTAATAATTTGGCGTTTGGTTTCAGAGCAGCTTGCATCTCAATTTGCTATTGTTTGCTATAATTGCTATTTTTTCCCAAACATTCATTACGGAAAAAAGTGATCTTCGGAGTGTGCTGTGCATTTTCAGGAATTGGCCGGTTTGTTTCAGAGCATCGATCTTCACAATTAACTCTTTTTTGGCAATCATTGATTTAGGAAAAAAAAATGATTATCTCGGCGAGTTAACCATTATGAGAAATTTTCCGTTTGTTTTCAGAGCAGCTTGCATCTAAAGTTACTACTTTGTGCTAACAATTCGTTTTGGGAAAAAGTGATTATCTCGGCGAGTTATTTTGAGTAATTTTCCTTATGGGGTCAGCTTGCATCAAAATTAACAATTTAATGCCTAATATTCATTTTGGGGAAAAAGTGATTATCTCGGCGAATGAACCATTTTGAGTAATTTTCCATTTCGGTTCAGAGCAGTTTGCATCTAAAGTAGCTAGTTTGTGCCAAACATTCATTTTGGAAAAAAGGTGATTTTCTCGGCGAGTTAAGCATTTTGAGTAATTTACAGGTTCATTTCAGAGCGGTTTGCATGAAAATGTACTATTTCTTGCCAAACATTCAGTTTGGAAAAAAAGTGATGATCTCGGCGAGTTAAGCAGTTTCAATAATTTGCCATTTGGTTTCAGAGCAGCTTAATTTAAATTTGCTATTTTTACCCAAACATTCGTTTGGGGAAAAAAAAGTGATTATCTCGGCGAGATATTAGCAATTTTTCGCCAAACATTGTTAAGCATTTTGAGCAATGTACAGTTGGGTTTCAGAGCGTCTTGCATGAAAATGTACTATTTCTTGTCAAACATTAAATTTTTGAAAAAAGTGATTATCTCGGCTGGGTAAACATTTTTAATAATTTGCCATTTGGTTTCAGAGCAGCTTAATTTAAATTTGCTATTTTTACCCAAACATTCGTTTGGGGAAAAAAAAGTGATTATCTCGGCGAGTCAAGCATTATGAGTAATGTTCCGGTTGGGGTCAGAGCGTCTTCCATGTAAATGTACTATTTCTTGCCACTCATTCAGTTTGGAAAACAAGTCATTATCTCGGAGAGTTAGCATTTTCAATAATTGCCATTAAGTTTCAGAGCAGCTTGCATTTAAATTAGCAATTTTTCGCCAAACATTCGTTTTGGAAAGAAATTGATTTCCTCGTTAAGCATTTTGAGCAATGTACAGTTGGTTTTCAGAGCGTCTTGCATGAAAATGTACTATTTCTTGTCAAACATTAAATTTGGAAAAAAGTAATTATCTCGGCTGGGTAAACATTTTTAATAATTTGACATTTGGTTTCAGAGCAGCTTGCGTCTCAATTTGCTATTGTATGCTATAATTTCCCAAACATTCATTTTGCGGAAAAAAGTGATCTTCTGAGTGTGCTGTGCATTTTCAGGAATTGGCCGGTTTGTTTCAGAGCATCGATCTTCACAATTAACTATTTTTTGGCAATCATTGATTTAGGAAAAAAAGTGATTATCTCGGCGAGTTAACCATTTTGAGAAATTTTCCGTTTGTTTTCAGAGCAGCTTGCATCTAAAGTTACTATTTTGTGCTAACAATTCGTTTTGGAAAAACGTGATTATCTCGGCGAGTTATTTTGAGTAATTTTCCTTATGGGGTCAGCTTGCATCAAAATTAACAATTTAATGCCTAATATTCATTTTGGGGAAAAAGTGATTATCTCGGCGAATGAACAATGTTGAGTAATTTTCCATTTCGGTTCAGAGCAGTTTGCATTTAAAGTAGCTAGTTTGTGCCAAACATTCATTTTGGAAAAAAGTGATTTTCTCGGCGAGTTAAGCATTTTGAGTAATTTACCGGTTGATTTCAGAGCGTCTTGCATGAAAATGTACTATTTCTTGCCACACATTCATTTTGAAAAAAAAGTGATGATCTCGGCGAGTTAAGCATTTTCAATAATTTGCCATTTGGTTTCAGAGCAGCTTAATTTAAATTTCCTATTTTTTCCCAAACATTCGTTTTGGAAAGAAATTGATTATCTCGGCGAGTCAAGCATTTTGAGTAATTTTCCGGTTGGGGTCAGAGCGTCTTCCATGTAAATGTACTATTTCTTGCCACTCATTCAGTTTCGAAAACAAGTCATTATCTCGGCGAGTTAAGCCTTTTCAAATATTGCCATTTGGTTTCAGAGCAGCTTAATTTAAATTAGCTATTTTTTGCCAAACAGTCGTTTTGGAAAGAAAGTGATTTCCTCGTTAAGCATTTTGAGAAATGTACAGTTGGTTTTCAGAGCGTCTTGCATGAAAATGTACTATTTCTTGTCAAACATTAATTTTGGAAAAAAGTGATTATCTCGGCTGGGTAAACATTTTTAATAATTTGACATTTGGTTTCAGAGCAGCTTGCATCTCAATTTGCTATTGTTTGCTATAATTGCTATTTTTTCCCAAACAATCATTTTGCGGAAAAAAGTGATCTTCTGAGTGTGCTGTGCATTTTCAGGAATTGGCCGGTTTGTTTCAGAGCATCGATCTTCACAATTAACTATTTTTTGGCAATCATTGATTTAGGAAAAAAAGTGATTATCTCGACGAGTTAACCATTTTGAAAAATTTTCCGTTTGTTTTCAGAGCAGCTTGCATCTAAAGTTACTATTTTGTGCTAACAATTCGTTTTGGAAAAAAGTGATTATCTCGGCGAGTTATTTTGAGTAATTTTCCTTATGGGGTCAGCTTGCATCAAAATTAACAATTTAATGCCTAATATTCATTTTGGGAAAAAAGTTATTATCTCGGCGAATGAACCATTTTGAGTAATTTTCCATTTCGGTTCAGAGCAGTTTGCATCTAAAGTAGCTAGTTTGTGCCAAACATTCATTTTGGAAGAAATGTACAGTTGGTTTTCAGAACGTCTTGCATGAAAATGTACTATTTCTTGTCAAACATTAATTTTGGAAAAAAGTGATTATCTCGGCTGGGTAAACATTTTTAATAATTTGGCGTTTGGTTTCAGAGCAGCTTGCATCTCAATTTGCTATTGTTTGCTATAATTGCTATTTTTTCCCAAACATTCATTACGGAAAAAAGTGATCTTCGGAGTGTGCTGTGCATTTTCAGGAATTGGCCGGTTTGTTTCAGAGCATCGATCTTCACAATTAACTATTTTTTGGCAATCATTGATTTAGGAAAAAAAAATGATTATCTCGGCGAGTTAACCATTATGAGAAATTTTCCGTTTGTTTTCAGAGCAGCTTGCATCTAAAGTTACTACTTTGTGCTAACAATTCGTTTTGGGAAAAAGTGATTATCTCGGCGAGTTATTTTGAGTAATTTTCCTTATGGGGTCAGCTTGCATCAAAATTAACAATTTAATGCCTAATATTCATTTTGGGGAAAAAGTGATTATCTCGGCGAATGAACCATTTTGAGTAATTTTCCATTTCGGTTCAGAGCAGTTTGCATCTAAAGTAGCTAGTTTGTGCCAAACATTCATTTTGGAAAAAAGGTGATTTTCTCGGCGAGTTAAGCATTTTGAGTAATTTACAGGTTCATTTCAGAGCGGTTTGCATGAAAATGTACTATTTCTTGCCAAACATTCAGTTTGGAAAAAAAGTGATGATCTCGGCGAGTTAAGCAGTTTCAATAATTTGCCATTTGGTTTCAGAGCAGCTTAATTTAAATTTGCTATTTTTACCCAAACATTCGTTTGGGGAAAAAAAGTGATTATCTCGGCGAGATATTAGCAATTTTTCGCCAAACATTGTTAAGCATTTTGAGCAATGTACAGTTGGGTTTCAGAGCGTCTTGCATGAAAATGTACTATTTCTTGTCAAACATTAAATTTTTGAAAAAAGTGATTATCTCGGCTGGGTAAACATTTTTAATAATTTGCCATTTGGTTTCAGAGCAGCTTAATTTAAATTTGCTATTTTTACCCAAACATTCGTTTGGGGAAAAAAAAGTGATTATCTCGGCGAGTCAAGCATTATGAGTAATGTTCCGGTTGGGGTCAGAGCGTCTTCCATGTAAATGTACTATTTCTTGCCACTCATTCAGTTTGGAAAACAAGTCATTATCTCGGAGAGTTAGCATTTTCAATAATTGCCATTAAGTTTCAGAGCAGCTTGCATTTAAATTAGCAATTTTTCGCCAAACATTCGTTTTGGAAAGAAATTGATTTCCTCGTTAAGCATTTTGAGCAATGTACAGTTGGTTTTCAGAGCGTCTTGCATGTCTTGTCAGACATTAATTTTGGAAAAAAGTGATTATCTCGGCTGCGTAAACATTTTTAATAATTTGACATTTGGTTTCAGAGCAGCTTGCATCTCAATTTGCTATTGTTTGCTATAATTGCTATTTTTTCCCAAACATTCATTTTGCGGAAAAAAGTGATCTTCTGAGTGTGCTGTGCATTTTCAGGAATTGGCCGGTTTGTTTCAGAGCATCGATCTTCACAATTAACTATTTTTTGGCAATCATTGATTTAGGAAAAAAAGTGATTATCTCGGCGAGTTAACCATTTTGAGAAATTTTCCGTTTGTTTTCAGAGCAGCTTGCATCTAAAGTTACTATTTTGTGCTAACAATTCGTTTTGGAAAAACGTGATTATCTCGGCGAGTTATTTTGAGTAATTTTCCTTATGGGGTCAGCTTGCATCAAAATTAACAATTTAATGCCTAATATTCATTTTGGGGAAAAAGTGATTATCTCGGCGAATGAACAATGTTGAGTAATTTTCCATTTCGGTTCAGAGCAGTTTGCATTTAAAGTAGCTAGTTTGTGCCAAACATTCATTTTGGAAAAAAGTGATTTTCTCGGCGAGTTAAGCATTTTGAGTAATTTACCGGTTGATTTCAGAGCGTCTTGCATGAAAATGTACTATTTCTTGCCACACATTCATTTTGAAAAAAAAGTGATGATCTCGGCGAGTTAAGCATTTTCAATAATTTGCCATTTGGTTTCAGAGCAGCTTAATTTAAATTTCCTATTTTTTCCCAAACATTCGTTTTGGAAAGAAATTGATTATCTCGGCGAGTCAAGCATTTTGAGTAATTTTCCGGTTGGGGTCAGAGCGTCTTCCATGTAAATGTACTATTTCTTGCCACTCATTCAGTTTCGAAAACAAGTCATTATCTCGGCGAGTTAAGCCTTTTCAAATATTGCCATTTGGTTTCAGAGCAGCTTAATTTAAATTAGCTATTTTTTGCCAAACAGTCGTTTTGGAAAGAAAGTGATTTCCTCGTTAAGCATTTTGAGAAATGTACAGTTGGTTTTCAGAGCGTCTTGCATGAAAATGTACTATTTCTTGTCAAACATTAATTTTGGAAAAAAGTGATTATCTCGGCTGGGTAAACATTTTTAATAATTTGACATTTGGTTTCAGAGCAGCTTGCATCTCAATTTGCTATTGTTTGCTATAATTGCTATTTTTTCCCAAACAATCATTTTGCGGAAAAAAGTGATCTTCTGAGTGTGCTGTGCATTTTCAGGAATTGGCCGGTTTGTTTCAGAGCATCGATCTTCACAATTAACTATTTTTTGGCAATCATTGATTTAGGAAAAAAAGTGATTATCTCGACGAGTTAACCATTTTGAGAAATTTTCCGTTTGTTTTCAGAGCAGCTTGCATCTAAAGTTACTATTTTGTGCTAACAATTCGTTTTGGAAAAAAGTGATTATCTCGGCGAGTTATTTTGAGTAATTTTCCTTATGGGGTCAGCTTGCATCAAAATTAACAATTTAATGCCTAATATTCACTTTGGGAAAAAAGTTATTATCTCGGCGAATGAACCATTTTGAGTAATTTTCCATTTCGGTTCAGAGCAGTTTGCATCTAAAGTAGCTAGTTTGTGCCAAACATTCATTTTGGAAGAAATGTACAGTTGGTTTTCAGAACGTCTTGCATGAAAATGTACTATTTCTTGTCAAACATTAATTTTGGAAAAAAGTGATTATCTCGGCTGGGTAAACATTTTTAATAATTTGGCGTTTGGTTTCAGAGCAGCTTGCATCTCAATTTGCTATTGTTTGCTATAATTGCTATTTTTTCCCAAACATTCATTACGGAAAAAAGTGATCTTCGGAGTGTGCTGTGCATTTTCAGGAATTGGCCGGTTTGTTTCAGAGCATCGATCTTCACAATTAACTCTTTTTTGGCAATCATTGATTTAGGAAAAAAAAATGATTATCTCGGCGAGTTAACCATTATGAGAAATTTTCCGTTTGTTTTCAGAGCAGCTTGCATCTAAAGTTACTACTTTGTGCTAACAATTCGTTTTGGGAAAAAGTGATTATCTCGGCGAGTTATTTTGAGTAATTTTCCTTATGGGGTCAGCTTGCATCAAAATTAACAATTTAATGCCTAATATTCATTTTGGGGAAAAAGTGATTATCTCGGCGAATGAACCATTTTGAGTAATTTTCCATTTCGGTTCAGAGCAGTTTGCATCTAAAGTAGCTAGTTTGTGCCAAACATTCATTTTGGAAAAAAGGTGATTTTCTCGGCGAGTTAAGCATTTTGAGTAATTTACAGGTTCATTTCAGAGCGGTTTGCATGAAAATGTACTATTTCTTGCCAAACATTCAGTTTGGAAAAAAAGTGATGATCTCGGCGAGTTAAGCAGTTTCAATAATTTGCCATTTGGTTTCAGAGCAGCTTAATTTAAATTTGCTATTTTTACCCAAACATTCGTTTGGGGAAAAAAAAGTGATTATCTCGGCGAGATATTAGCAATTTTTCGCCAAACATTGTTAAGCATTTTGAGCAATGTACAGTTGGGTTTCAGAGCGTCTTGCATGAAAATGTACTATTTCTTGTCAAACATTAAATTTTTGAAAAAAGTGATTATCTCGGCTGGGTAAACATTTTTAATAATTTGCCATTTGGTTTCAGAGCAGCTTAATTTAAATTTGCTATTTTTACCCAAACATTCGTTTGGGGAAAAAAAAGTGATTATCTCGGCGAGTCAAGCATTATGAGTAATGTTCCGGTTGGGGTCAGAGCGTCTTCCATGTAAATGTACTATTTCTTGCCACTCATTCAGTTTGGAAAACAAGTCATTATCTCGGAGAGTTAGCATTTTCAATAATTGCCATTAAGTTTCAGAGCAGCTTGCATTTAAATTAGCAATTTTTCGCCAAACATTCGTTTTGGAAAGAAATTGATTTCCTCGTTAAGCATTTTGAGCAATGTACAGTTGGTTTTCAGAGCGTCTTGCATGAAAATGTACTATTTCTTGTCAAACATTAAATTTGGAAAAAAGTAATTATCTCGGCTGGGTAAACATTTTTAATAATTTGACATTTGGTTTCAGAGCAGCTTGCGTCTCAATTTGCTATTGTATGCTATAATTTCCCAAACATTCATTTTGCGGAAAAAAGTGATCTTCTGAGTGTGCTGTGCATTTTCAGGAATTGGCCGGTTTGTTTCAGAGCATCGATCTTCACAATTAACTATTTTTTGGCAATCATTGATTTAGGAAAAAAAGTGATTATCTCGGCGAGTTAACCATTTTGAGAAATTTTCCGTTTGTTTTCAGAGCAGCTTGCATCTAAAGTTACTATTTTGTGCTAACAATTCGTTTTGGAAAAACGTGATTATCTCGGCGAGTTATTTTGAGTAATTTTCCTTATGGGGTCAGCTTGCATCAAAATTAACAATTTAATGCCTAATATTCATTTTGGGGAAAAAGTGATTATCTCGGCGAATGAACAATGTTGAGTAATTTTCCATTTCGGTTCAGAGCAGTTTGCATTTAAAGTAGCTAGTTTGTGCCAAACATTCATTTTGGAAAAAAGTGATTTTCTCGGCGAGTTAAGCATTTTGAGTAATTTACCGGTTGATTTCAGAGCGTCTTGCATGAAAATGTACTATTTCTTGCCACACATTCATTTTGAAAAAAAAGTGATGATCTCGGCGAGTTAAGCATTTTCAATAATTTGCCATTTGGTTTCAGAGCAGCTTAATTTAAATTTCCTATTTTTTCCCAAACATTCGTTTTGGAAAGAAATTGATTATCTCGGCGAGTCAAGCATTTTGAGTAATTTTCCGGTTGGGGTCAGAGCGTCTTCCATGTAAATGTACTATTTCTTGCCACTCATTCAGTTTCGAAAACAAGTCATTATCTCGGCGAGTTAAGCCTTTTCAAATATTGCCATTTGGTTTCAGAGCAGCTTAATTTAAATTAGCTATTTTTTGCCAAACAGTCGTTTTGGAAAGAAAGTGATTTCCTCGTTAAGCATTTTGAGAAATGTACAGTTGGTTTTCAGAGCGTCTTGCATGAAAATGTACTATTTCTTGTCAAACATTAATTTTGGAAAAAAGTGATTATCTCGGCTGGGTAAACATTTTTAATAATTTGACATTTGGTTTCAGAGCAGCTTGCATCTCAATTTGCTATTGTTTGCTATAATTGCTATTTTTTCCCAAACAATCATTTTGCGGAAAAAAGTGATCTTCTGAGTGTGCTGTGCATTTTCAGGAATTGGCCGGTTTGTTTCAGAGCATCGATCTTCACAATTAACTATTTTTTGGCAATCATTGATTTAGGAAAAAAAGTGATTATCTCGACGAGTTAACCATTTTGAGAAATTTTCCGTTTGTTTTCAGAGCAGCTTGCATCTAAAGTTACTATTTTGTGCTAACAATTCGTTTTGGAAAAAAGTGATTATCTCGGCGAGTTATTTTGAGTAATTTTCCTTATGGGGTCAGCTTGCATCAAAATTAACAATTTAATGCCTAATATTCATTTTGGGAAAAAAGTTATTATCTCGGCGAATGAACCATTTTGAGTAATTTTCCATTTCGGTTCAGAGCAGTTTGCATCTAAAGTAGCTAGTTTGTGCCAAACATTCATTTTGGAAGAAATGTACAGTTGGTTTTCAGAACGTCTTGCATGAAAATGTACTATTTCTTGTCAAACATTAATTTTGGAAAAAAGTGATTATCTCGGCTGGGTAAACATTTTTAATAATTTGGCGTTTGGTTTCAGAGCAGCTTGCATCTCAATTTGCTATTGTTTGCTATAATTGCTATTTTTTCCCAAACATTCATTACGGAAAAAAGTGATCTTCGGAGTGTGCTGTGCATTTTCAGGAATTGGCCGGTTTGTTTCAGAGCATCGATCTTCACAATTAACTATTTTTTGGCAATCATTGATTTAGGAAAAAAAAATGATTATCTCGGCGAGTTAACCATTATGAGAAATTTTCCGTTTGTTTTCAGAGCAGCTTGCATCTAAAGTTACTACTTTGTGCTAACAATTCGTTTTGGGAAAAAGTGATTATCTCGGCGAGTTATTTTGAGTAATTTTCCTTATGGGGTCAGCTTGCATCAAAATTAACAATTTAATGCCTAATATTCATTTTGGGGAAAAAGTGATTATCTCGGCGAATGAACCATTTTGAGTAATTTTCCATTTCGGTTCAGAGCAGTTTGCATCTAAAGTAGCTAGTTTGTGCCAAACATTCATTTTGGAAAAAAGGTGATTTTCTCGGCGAGTTAAGCATTTTGAGTAATTTACAGGTTCATTTCAGAGCGGTTTGCATGAAAATGTACTATTTCTTGCCAAACATTCAGTTTGGAAAAAAAGTGATGATCTCGGCGAGTTAAGCAGTTTCAATAATTTGCCATTTGGTTTCAGAGCAGCTTAATTTAAATTTGCTATTTTTACCCAAACATTCGTTTGGGGGAAAAAAAGTGATTATCTCGGCGAGATATTAGCAATTTTTCGCCAAACATTGTTAAGCATTTTGAGCAATGTACAGTTGGGTTTCAGAGCGTCTTGCATGAAAATGTACTATTTCTTGTCAAACATTAAATTTTTGAAAAAAGTGATTATCTCGGCTGGGTAAACATTTTTAATAATTTGCCATTTGGTTTCAGAGCAGCTTAATTTAAATTTGCTATTTTTACCCAAACATTCGTTTGGGGAAAAAAAAGTGATTATCTCGGCGAGTCAAGCATTATGAGTAATGTTCCGGTTGGGGTCAGAGCGTCTTCCATGTAAATGTACTATTTCTTGCCACTCATTCAGTTTGGAAAACAAGTCATTATCTCGGAGAGTTAGCATTTTCAATAATTGCCATTAAGTTTCAGAGCAGCTTGCATTTAAATTAGCAATTTTTCGCCAAACATTCGTTTTGGAAAGAAATTGATTTCCTCGTTAAGCATTTTGAGCAATGTACAGTTGGTTTTCAGAGCGTCTTGCATGTCTTGTCAGACATTAATTTTGGAAAAAAGTGATTATCTCGGCTGCGTAAACATTTTTAATAATTTGACATTTGGTTTCAGAGCAGCTTGCATCTCAATTTGCTATTGTTTGCTATAATTGCTATTTTTTCCCAAACATTCATTTTGCGGAAAAAAGTGATCTTCTGAGTGTGCTGTGCATTTTCAGGAATTGGCCGGTTTGTTTCAGAGCATCGATCTTCACAATTAACTATTTTTTGGCAATCATTGATTTAGGAAAAAAAGTGATTATCTCGGCGAGTTAACCATTTTGAGAAATTTTCCGTTTGTTTTCAGAGCAGCTTGCATCTAAAGTTACTATTTTGTGCTAACAATTCGTTTTGGAAAAACGTGATTATCTCGGCGAGTTATTTTGAGTAATTTTCCTTATGGGGTCAGCTTGCATCAAAATTAACAATTTAATGCCTAATATTCATTTTGGGGAAAAAGTGATTATCTCGGCGAATGAACAATTTTGAGTAATTTTCCATTTCGGTTCAGAGCAGTTTGCATCTAAAGTAGCTAGTTTGTGCCAAACATTCATTTTGGAAAAAAGGTGATTTTCTCGGCGAGTTAAGCATTTTGAGTAATTTACAGGTTGATTTCAGAGCGGTTTGCATGAAAATGTACTATTTCTTGTCAAACATTAAATTTGGAAAAAAGTAATTATCTCGGCTGGGTAAACATTTTTAATAATTTGACATTTGGTTTCAGAGCAGCTTGCATCTCAATTTGCTATTGTTTGCTATAATTGCTATTTTTTCCCAAACAATCATTTTGCGGAAAAAAGTGATCTTCTGAGTGTGCTGTGCATTTTCAGGAATTGGCCGGTTTGTTTCAGAGCATCGATCTTCACAATTAACTATTTTTTGGCAATCATTGATTTAGGAAAAAAAGTGATTATCTCGGCGAGTTAACCATTTTGAGAAATTTTCCGTTTGTTTTCAGAGCAGCTTGCATCTAAAGTTACTATTTTGTGCTAACAATTCGGTTTGGAAAAAAGTGATTATCTCGGCGAGTTATTTTGAGTAATTTTCCTTATGCGGTCAGCTTGCATCAAAATTAACAATTTAATGCCTAATATTCATTTTGGGGAAAAAGTGATTATCTCGGCGAATGAACAATGTTGAGTAATTTTCCATTTCGGTTCAGAGCAGTTTGCATTTAAAGTAGCTAGTTTGTGCCAAACATTCATTTTGGAAAAAAGTGATTTTCTCGGCGAGTTAAGCATTTTGAGTAATTTACCGGTTGATTTCAGAGCGTCTTGCATGAAAATGTACTATTTCTTGCCACACATTCATTTTGAAAAAAAAGTGATGATCTCGGCGAGTTAAGCATTTTCAATAATTTGCCATTTGGTTTCAGAGCAGCTTAATTTAAATTTCCTATTTTTTCCCAAACATTCGTTTTGGAAAGAAATTGATTATCTCGGCGAGTCAAGCATTTTGAGTAATTTTCCGGTTGGGGTCAGAGCGTCTTCCATGTAAATGTACTATTTCTTGCCACTCATTCAGTTTCGAAAACAAGTCATTATCTCGGCGAGTTAAGCCTTTTCAAATATTGCCATTTGGTTTCAGAGCAGCTTAATTTAAATTAGCTATTTTTTGCCAAACAGTCGTTTTGGAAAGAAAGTGATTTCCTCGTTAAGCATTTTGAGAAATGTACAGTTGGTTTTCAGAGCGTCTTGCATGAAAATGTACTATTTCTTGTCAAACATTAATTTTGGAAAAAAGTGATTATCTCGGCTGGGTAAACATTTTTAATAATTTGACATTTGGTTTCAGAGCAGCTTGCATCTCAATTTGCTATTGTTTGCTATAATTGCTATTTTTTCCCAAACATTCATTTTGCGGAAAAAAAGTGATCTTCTGAGTGTGCTGTGCATTTTCAGGAATTGGCCGGTTTGTTTCAGAGCATCGATCTTCACAATTAACTATTTTTTGGCAATCATTGATTTAGGAAAAAAAGTGATTATCTCGGCGAGTTAACCATTTTGAGAAATTTTCCGTTTGTTTTCAGAGCAGCTTGCATCTAAAGTTACTATTTTGTGCTAACAATTCGTTTTGGAAAAAAGTGATTATCTCGGCGAGTTATTTTGAGTAATTTTCCTTCAGGGGGTCAGCTTGCATCAAAATTAACAATTTAAGGCCTAATATTCATTTTGGGGAAAAAGTTATTATCTCGGCGAATGAACCATTTTGAGTATTTTTCCATTTCGGTTCAGGGCAGTTTGCATCTAAAGTAGCTAGTTTGTGCCAAACATTCATTTTGGAAAAAAAGTGATGTTCTCGGCGAGTTAAGCATTTTGAGTAATTTACCGGTTGATTTCAGAGCGGCTTGCATGAAAATGTACTATTTCTTGCCACACATTCAGTTTGGAAAAAAAGTGATGATCTTGGCGAGTTAAGCAGTTTCAATAATTTGCCATTTGGTTTCAGAGCAGCTTAATTTAAATTTGCTATTTTTACCCAAACATTCGTTTGGGGAAAAAAAAGTGATTATCTCGGCGAGTCAAGCGTTTTGAGTAATGTTCCGGTTGGGGTCAGAGCGTCTTCCATGTAAATGTACAATTTCTTGCCACTCATTCATTTTGGAAAACAAGTCATTATCTCGGAGAGTTAGCATTTTCAATAATTGCCATTAAGTTTCAGAGCAGCTTGCATTTAAATTAGCAATTTTTCGCCAAACATTCGTTTTGGAAATAAATTGATTTCCTCGTTAAGCATTTTGAGCAATGTACAGTTGGTTTTCAGAGCGTCTTGCATGAAAATGTACTACTTCTTGTCAGACATTAATTTTGGAAAAAAGTGATTATCTCGACTGGGTAAACATTTTTTATAATTTGACATTTGGTTTCAGAGCAGCTTGCATCTTAATTTGCTATTGTTTGCTATAATTGCTATTTTTTCCCAAACAATCATTTTGCGAAAAAAAGTGGTATGCTGAGTGTGCTGTGCATTTTCAGGAATTGGCCGGTTTGTTTCAGAGCATCGATCTTCACAATTAACTATTTTTTGGCAATCATTGATTTAAGAAAAAAAAGTGATTATCTCGGCGAGTTAACCATTTTGAGAAATTTTCCGTTTGTTTTCAGAGCAGCTTGCATTTTGTGCTAACAATTCGTTTTGGAAAAAAGTGATTATCTCGGCAAGTTATTTTGAGTAATTTTCCTTATGGGGGTCAGAGCAGCTTGCATCAAAATTAACAATTTAATGCCTAATATTCATTTTGGAGAAAAAGTGATTATCTCGGCGAATGAACCATTTTGAGTAATTTTCCATTTCGGTTCAGAGCAGTTTGCATCTAAAGTAGCTAGTTTGTGCCAAACATTCATTTTGGAAGAAATGTACAGTTGGTTTTCAGAACGTCTTGCATGAAAATGTACTATTTCTTGTCAAACATTAATTTTGGAAAAAATTGATTATCTCGGCTGGGTAAACATTTTTAATAATTTGGCATTTGGTTTCAGAGCAGCTTGCATCTCAATTTGCTATAATTGCTATTTTTTCCCAAACATTCATTTTGCGGAAAAAAGTGATCTTCGGAGTATGCTGTGCATTTTCAGGAATTGGCCGGTTTGCTTCAGAGCATCGATCTT
Source organism: Scyliorhinus torazame (assembly GCF_047496885.1). NCBI lineage: Eukaryota > Metazoa > Chordata > Chondrichthyes > Carcharhiniformes > Scyliorhinidae > Scyliorhinus > Scyliorhinus torazame. The sequence continues at coordinate 113,745 of NW_027307790.1, forward strand.
CACAATTAACTATTTTTTGGCAATCATTGATTAAGGGAAAAAAAATGATTATCTCGGCGAGTTAACCATTATGAGAAATTTTCCGTTTGTTTTCAGAGCAGCTTGCATCTAAAGTTACTATTTTGTGCTAACAATTCGTTTTGGGAAAAAGTGATTATCTCGGCGAGTTATTTTGAGTAATTTTCCTTATGGGGTCAGCTTGCATCAAAATTAACAATTTAATGCCTAATATTCATTTTGGGGAAAAAGTGATTATCTCGGCGAATGAACCATTTTGAGTAATTTTCCATTTCGGTTCAGAGCAGTTTGCATCTAAAGTAGCTAGTTTGTGCCAAACATTCATTTTGGAAGAAATGTACAGTTGGTTTTCAGAACGTCTTGCATGAAAATGTACTATTTCTTGTCAAACATTAATTTTGGAAAAAATTGATTATCTCGGCTGGGTAAACATTTTTAATAATTTGGCATTTGGTTTCAGAGCAGCTTGCATCTCAATTTGCTATAATTGCTATTTTTTCCCAAACATTCATTTTGCGGAAAAAAGTGATCTTCGGAGTATGCTGTGCATTTTCAGGAATTGGCCGGTTTGCTTCAGAGCATCGATCTTCACAATTAACTATTTTTTGGCAATCATTGATTAAGGGAAAAAAAATGATTATCTCGGCGAGTTAACCATTATGAGAAATTTTCCGTTTGTTTTCAGAGCAGCTTGCATCTAAAGTTACTATTTTGTGCTAACAATTCGTTTTGGGAAAAAGTGATTATCTCGGCGAGTTATTTTGAGTAATTTTCCTTATGGGGTCAGCTTGCATCAAAATTAACAATTTAATGCCTAATATTCATTTTGGGGGAAAAGTGATTATCTCGGCGAATGAACCATTTTGAGTAATTTTCCATTTCGGTTCAGAGCAGTTTGCATCTAAAGTAGCTAGTTTGTGCCAAACATTCATTTTGGAAAAAAGGTGATTTTCTCGGCGAGTTAAGCATTTTGAGTAATTTACAGGTTCATTTCAGAGCGGTTTGCATGAAAATGTACTATTTCTTGCCAAACATTCAGTTTGGAAAAAAAGTGATGATCTCGGCGAGTTAAGCAGTTTCAATAATTTGCCATTTGGTTTCAGAGCAGCTTAATTTAAATTTGCTATTTTTACCCAAACATTCGTTTGGGGAAAAAAAAGTGATTATCTCGGCGAGATATTAGCAATTTTTCGCCAAACATTGTTAAGCATTTTGAGCAATGTACAGTTGGGTTTCAGAGCGTCTTGCATGAAAATGTACTATTTCTTGTCAAACATTAAATTTTTGAAAAAAGTGATTATCTCGGCTGGGTAAACATTTTTAATAATTTGCCATTTGGTTTCAGAGCAGCTTAATTTAAATTTGCTATTTTTACCCAAACATTCGTTTGGGGAAAAAAAAGTGATTATCTCGGCGAGTCAAGCATTATGAGTAATGTTCCGGTTGGGGTCAGAGCGTCTTCCATGTAAATGTACTATTTCTTGCCACTCATTCAGTTTGGAAAACAAGTCATTATCTCGGAGAGTTAGCATTTTCAATAATTGCCATTAAGTTTCAGAGCAGCTTGCATTTAAATTAGCAATTTTTCGCCAAACATTCGTTTTGGAAAGAAATTGATTTCCTCGTTAAGCATTTTGAGCAATGTACAGTTGGTTTTCAGAGCGTCTTGCATGTCTTGTCAGACATTAATTTTGGAAAAAAGTGATTATCTCGGCTGCGTAAACATTTTTAATAATTTGACATTTGGTTTCAGAGCAGCTTGCATCTCAATTTGCTATTGTTTGCTATAATTGCTATTTTTTCCCAAACATTCATTTTGCGGAAAAAAGTGATCTTCTGAGTGTGCTGTGCATTTTCAGGAATTGGCCGGTTTGTTTCAGAGCATCGATCTTCACAATTAACTATTTTTTGGCAATCATTGATTTAGGAAAAAAAGTGATTATCTCGGCGAGTTAACCATTTTGAGAAATTTTCCGTTTGTTTTCAGAGCAGCTTGCATCTAAAGTTACTATTTTGTGCTAACAATTCGTTTTGGAAAAACGTGATTATCTCGGCGAGTTATTTTGAGTAATTTTCCTTATGGGGTCAGCTTGCATCAAAATTAACAATTTAATGCCTAATATTCATTTTGGGGAAAAAGTGATTATCTCGGCGAATGAACAATTTTGAGTAATTTTCCATTTCGGTTCAGAGCAGTTTGCATCTAAAGTAGCTAGTTTGTGCCAAACATTCATTTTGGAAAAAAGGTGATTTTCTCGGCGAGTTAAGCATTTTGAGTAATTTACAGGTTGATTTCAGAGCGGTTTGCATGAAAATGTACTATTTCTTGTCAAACATTAAATTTGGAAAAAAGTAATTATCTCGGCTGGGTAAACATTTTTAATAATTTGACATTTGGTTTCAGAGCAGCTTGCATCTCAATTTGCTATTGTTTGCTATAATTGCTATTTTTTCCCAAACAATCATTTTGCGGAAAAAAGTGATCTTCTGAGTGTGCTGTGCATTTTCAGGAATTGGCCGGTTTGTTTCAGAGCATCGATCTTCACAATTAACTATTTTTTGGCAATCATTGATTTAGGAAAAAAAGTGATTATCTCGGCGAGTTAACCATTTTGAGAAATTTTCCGTTTGTTTTCAGAGCAGCTTGCATCTAAAGTTACTATTTTGTGCTAACAATTCGGTTTGGAAAAAAGTGATTATCTCGGCGAGTTATTTTGAGTAATTTTCCTTATGCGGTCAGCTTGCATCAAAATTAACAATTTAATGCCTAATATTCATTTTGGGGAAAAAGTGATTATCTCGGCGAATGAACAATGTTGAGTAATTTTCCATTTCGGTTCAGAGCAGTTTGCATTCAAAGTAGCTAGTTTGTGCCAAACATTCATTTTGGAAAAAAGTGATTTTCTCGGCGAGTTAAGCATTTTGAGTAATTTACCGGTTGATTTCAGAGCGTCTTGCATGAAAATGTACTATTTCTTGCCACACATTCATTTTGAAAAAAAAGTGATGATCTCGGCGAGTTAAGCATTTTCAATAATTTGCCATTTGGTTTCAGAGCAGCTTAATTTAAATTTCCTATTTTTTCCCAAACATTCGTTTTGGAAAGAAATTGATTATCTCGGCGAGTCAAGCATTTTGAGTAATTTTCCGGTTGGGGTCAGAGCGTCTTCCATGTAAATGTACTATTTCTTGCCACTCATTCAGTTTCGAAAACAAGTCATTATCTCGGCGAGTTAAGCCTTTTCAAATATTGCCATTTGGTTTCAGAGCAGCTTAATTTAAATTAGCTATTTTTTGCCAAACAGTCGTTTTGGAAAGAAAGTGATTTCCTCGTTAAGCATTTTGAGAAATGTACAGTTGGTTTTCAGAGCGTCTTGCATGAAAATGTACTATTTCTTGTCAAACATTAATTTTGGAAAAAAGTGATTATCTCGGCTGGGTAAACATTTTTAATAATTTGACATTTGGTTTCAGAGCAGCTTGCATCTCAATTTGCTATTGTTTGCTATAATTGCTATTTTTTCCCAAACATTCATTTTGCGGAAAAAAAGTGATCTTCTGAGTGTGCTGTGCATTTTCAGGAATGGCCGGTTTGTTTCAGAGCATCGATCTTCACAATTAACTATTTTTTGGCAATCATTGATTTAGGAAAAAAAGTGATTATCTCGGCGAGTTAACCATTTTGAGAAATTTTCCGTTTGTTTTCAGAGCAGCTTGCATCTAAAGTTACTATTTTGTGCTAACAATTCGTTTTGGAAAAAAGTGATTATCTCGGCGAGTTATTTTGAGTAATTTTCCTTCAGGGGGTCAGCTTGCATCAAAATTAACAATTTAAGGCCTAATATTCATTTTGGGGAAAAAGTTATTATCTCGGCGAATGAACCATTTTGAGTATTTTTCCATTTCGGTTCAGGGCAGTTTGCATCTAAAGTAGCTAGTTTGTGCCAAACATTCATTTTGGAAGAAATGTACAGTTGGTTTTCAGAACGTCTTGCATGAAAATGTACTATTTCTTGTCAAACATTAATTTTGGAAAAAATTGATTATCTCGGCTGGGTAAACATTTTTAATAATTTGGCATTTGGTTTCAGAGCAGCTTGCATCTCAATTTGCTATAATTGCTATTTTTTCCCAAACATTCATTTTGCGGAAAAAAGTGATCTTCGGAGTGTGCTGTGCATTTTCAGGAATTGGCCGGTTTGCTTCAGAGCATCGATCTTCACAATTAACTATTTTTTGGCAATCATTGATTAAGGGAAAAAAAATGATTATCTCGGCGAGTTAACCATTATGAGAAATTTTCCGTTTGTTTTCAGAGCAGCTTGCATCTAAAGTTACTATTTTGTGCTAACAATTCGTTTTGGGAAAAAGTGATTATCTCGGCGAGTTATTTTGAGTAATTTTCCTTATGGGGTCAGCTTGCATCAAAATTAACAATTTAATGCCTAATATTCATTTTGGGGAAAAAGTGATTATCTCGGCGAATGAACCATTTTGAGTAATTTTCCATTTCGGTTCAGAGCAGTTTGCATCTAAAGTAGCTAGTTTGTGCCAAACATTCATTTTGGAAAAAAGGTGATTTTCTCGGCGAGTTAAGCAGTTTCAATAATTTGCCATTTGGTTTCAGAGCAGCTTGCATTTAAATTAGCAATTTTTCGCCAAACATTCGTTTTGGAAAGAAATTGATTTCCTCGTTAAGCATTTTGAGCAATGTACAGTTGGTTTTCAGAGCGTCTTGCATGAAAATGTACTATTTCTTGTCAAACATTAAATTTGGAAAAAAGTAATTATCTCGGCTGGGTAAACATTTGTAATAATTTGACATTTGGTTTCAGAGCAGCTTGAGTCTCAATTTGCTATTGTATGCTATAATTTCCCAAACATTCATTTTGCGGAAAAAAGTGATCTTCTGAGTGTGCTGTGCATTTTCAGGAATTGGCCGGTTTGTTTCAGAGCATCGATCTTCACAATTAACTATTTTTTGGCAATCATTGATTTAGGAAAAAAAGTGATTATCTCGGCGAGTTAACCATTATGAGAAATTTTCCGTTTGGTTTCAGAGCAGCTTGCATCTAAAGTTACTATTTTGTGCGAACAATTTGTTTTGGAAAAAAGTGAATATCTCGGCGAGTTATTTTGAGTAATTTTCCTTATGGGGTCAGCTTGCATCAAAATTAACAATTTAATGCCTAATATTCATTTTGGGGAAAAAGTGATTATCTCGGCGAATGAACAATGTTGAGTAATTTTCCATTTCGGTTCAGAGCAGTTTGCATTTAAAGTAGCTAGTTTGTGCCAAACATTCATTTTGGAAAAAAGTGATTTTCTCGGCGAGTTAAGCATTTTGAGTAATTTACCGGTTGATTTCAGAGCGTCTTGCATGAAAATGTACTATTTCTTGCCACACATTCATTTTGAAAAAAAAGTGATGATCTCGGCGAGTTAAGCATTTTCAATAATTTGCCATTTGGTTTCAGAGCAGCTTAATTTAAATTTCCTATTTTTTCCCAAACATTCGTTTTGGAAAGAAATTGATTATCTCGGCGAGTCAAGCATTTTGAGTAATTTTCCGGTTGGGGTCAGAGCGTCTTCCATGTAAATGTACTATTTCTTGCCACTCATTCAGTTTCGAAAACAAGTCATTATCTCGGCGAGTTAAGCCTTTTCAAATATTGCCATTTGGTTTCAGAGCAGCTTAATTTAAATTAGCTATTTTTTGCCAAACAGTCGTTTTGGAAAGAAAGTGATTTCCTCGTTAAGCATTTTGAGAAATGTACAGTTGGTTTTCAGAGCGTCTTGCATGAAAATGTACTATTTCTTGTCAAACATTAATTTTGGAAAAAAGTGATTATCTCGGCTGGGTAAACATTTTTAATAATTTGACATTTGGTTTCAGAGCAGCTTGCATCTCAATTTGCTATTGTTTGCTATAATTGCTATTTTTTCCCAAACATTCATTTTGCGGAAAAAAAGTGATCTTCTGAGTGTGCTGTGCATTTTCAGGAATTGGCCGGTTTGTTTCAGAGCATCGATCTTCACAATTAACTATTTTTTGGCAATCATTGATTTAGGAAAAAAAGTGATTATCTCGGCGAGTTAACCATTTTGAGAAATTTTCCGTTTGTTTTCAGAGCAGCTTGCATCTAAAGTTACTATTTTGTGCTAACAATTCGTTTTGGAAAAAAGTGATTATCTCGGCGAGTTATTTTGAGTAATTTTCCTTCAGGGGGTCAGCTTGCATCAAAATTAACAATTTAAGGCCTAATATTCATTTTGGGGAAAAAGTTATTATCTCGGCGAATGAACCATTTTGAGTATTTTTCCATTTCGGTTCAGGGCAGTTTGCATCTAAAGTAGCTAGTTTGTGCCAAACATTCATTTTGGAAAAAAGGTGATTTTCTCGGCGAGTTAAGCAGTTTCAATAATTTGCCATTTGGTTTCAGAGCAGCTTGCATTTAAATTAGCAATTTTTCGCCAAACATTCGTTTTGGAAAGAAATTGATTTCCTCGTTAAGCATTTTGAGCAATGTACAGTTGGTTTTCAGAGCGTCTTGCATGAAAATGTACTATTTCTTGTCAAACATTAAATTTGGAAAAAAGTAATTATCTCGGCTGGGTAAACATTTGTAATAATTTGACATTTGGTTTCAGAGCAGCTTGAGTCTCAATTTGCTATTGTATGCTATAATTTCCCAAACATTCATTTTGCGGAAAAAAGTGATCTTCTGAGTGTGCTGTGCATTTTCAGGAATTGGCCGGTTTGTTTCAGAGCATCGATCTTCACAATTAACTATTTTTTGGCAATCATTGATTTAGGAAAAAAAGTGATTATCTCGGCGAGTTAACCATTATGAGAAATTTTCCGTTTGGTTTCAGAGCAGCTTGCATCTAAAGTTACTATTTTGTGCGAACAATTTGTTTTGGAAAAAAGTGAATATCTCGGCGAGTTATTTTGAGTAATTTTCCTTATGGGGTCAGCTTGCATCAAAATTAACAATTTAATGCCTAATATTCATTTTGGGGAAAAAGTGATTATCTCGGCGAATGAACAATGTTGAGTAATTTTCCATTTCGGTTCAGAGCAGTTTGCATTTAAAGTAGCTAGTTTGTGCCAAACATTCATTTTGGAAAAAAGTGATTTTCTCGGCGAGTTAAGCATTTTGAGTAATTTACCGGTTGATTTCAGAGCGTCTTGCATGAAAATGTACTATTTCTTGCCACACATTCATTTTGAAAAAAAAGTGATGATCTCGGCGAGTTAAGCATTTTCAATAATTTGCCATTTGGTTTCAGAGCAGCTTAATTTAAATTTCCTATTTTTTCCCAAACATTCGTTTTGGAAAGAAATTGATTATCTCGGCGAGTCAAGCATTTTGAGTAATTTTCCGGTTGGGGTCAGAGCGTCTTCCATGTAAATGTACTATTTCTTGCCACTCATTCAGTTTCGAAAACAAGTCATTATCTCGGCGAGTTAAGCCTTTTCAAATATTGCCATTTGGTTTCAGAGCAGCTTAATTTAAATTAGCTATTTTTTGCCAAACAGTCGTTTTGGAAAGAAAGTGATTTCCTCGTTAAGCATTTTGAGAAATGTACAGTTGGTTTTCAGAGCGTCTTGCATGAAAATGTACTATTTCTTGTCAAACATTAATTTTGGAAAAAAGTGATTATCTCGGCTGGGTAAACATTTTTAATAATTTGACATTTGGTTTCAGAGCAGCTTGCATCTCAATTTGCTATTGTTTGCTATAATTGCTATTTTTTCCCAAACATTCATTTTGCGGAAAAAAAGTGATCTTCTGAGTGTGCTGTGCATTTTCAGGAATTGGCCGGTTTGTTTCAGAGCATCGATCTTCACAATTAACTATTTTTTGGCAATCATTGATTTAGGAAAAAAAGTGATTATCTCGGCGAGTTAACCATTTTGAGAAATTTTCCGTTTGTTTTCAGAGCAGCTTGCATCTAAAGTTACTATTTTGTGCTAACAATTCGTTTTGGAAAAAAGTGATTATCTCGGCGAGTTATTTTGAGTAATTTTCCTTCAGGGGGTCAGCTTGCATCAAAATTAACAATTTAAGGCCTAATATTCATTTTGGGGAAAAAGTTATTATCTCGGCGAATGAACCATTTTGAGTATTTTTCCATTTCGGTTCAGCGCAGTTTGCATCTAAAGTAGCTAGTTTGTGCCAAACATTCATTTTGGAAAAAAAGTGATCTTCTCGGCGAGTTAAGCATTTTGAGTAATTTACCGGTTGATTTCAGAGCGGCTTGCATGAAAATGTACTATTTCTTGCCACACATTCAGTTTGGAAAAAAAGTGATGATCTTGGCGAGTTAAGCAGTTTCAATAATTTGCCATTTGGTTTCAGAGCAGCTTAATTTAAATTTGCTATTTTTACCCAAACATTCGTTTGGGGAAAAAAAAGTGATTATCTCGGCGAGTCAAGCGTTTTGAGTAATGTTCCGGTTGGGGTCAGAGCGTCTTCCATGTAAATGTACAATTTCTTGCCACTCATTCATTTTGGAAAACAAGTCATTATCTCGGAGAGTTAGCATTTTCAATAATTGCCATTAAGTTTCAGAGCAGCTTGCATTTAAATTAGCAATTTTTCGCCAAACATTCGTTTTGGAAATAAATTGATTTCCTCGTTAAGCATTTTGAGCAATGTACAGTTGGTTTTCAGAGCGTCTTGCATGAAAATGTACTACTTCTTGTCAGACATTAATTTTGGAAAAAAGTGATTATCTCGACTGGGTAAACATTTTTTATAATTTGACATTTGGTTTCAGAGCAGCTTGCATCTTAATTTGCTATTGTTTGCTATAATTGCTATTTTTTCCCAAACAATCATTTTGCGAAAAAAAGTGGTATGCTGAGTGTGCTGTGCATTTTCAGGAATTGGCCGGTTTGTTTCAGAGCATCGATCTTCACAATTAACTATTTTTTGGCAATCATTGATTTAAGAAAAAAAAGTGATTATCTCGGCGAGTTAACCATTTTGAGAAATTTTCCGTTTGTTTTCAGAGCAGCTTGCATTTTGTGCTAACAATTCGTTTTGGAAAAAAGTGATTATCTCGGCAAGTTATTTTGAGTAATTTTCCTTATGGGGGTCAGAGCAGCTTGCATCAAAATTAACAATTTAATGCCTAATATTCATTTTGGAGAAAAAGTGATTATCTCGGCGAATGAACCATTTTGAGTAATTTTCCATTTCGGTTCAGAGCAGTTTGTATCTAAAGTAGCTAGTTTGTGCCAAACATTCATTTTGGAAGAAATGTACAGTTGGTTTTCAGAACGTCTTGCATGAAAATGTACTATTTCTTGTCAAACATTAATTTTGGAAAAAATTGATTATCTCGGCTGGGTAAACATTTTTAATAATTTGGCATTTGGTTTCAGAGCAGCTTGCATCTCAATTTGCTATAATTGCTATTTTTTCCCAAACATTCATTTTGCGGAAAAAAGTGATCTTCGGAGTATGCTGTGCATTTTCAGGAATTGGCCGGTTTGCTTCAGAGCATCGATCTTCACAATTAACTATTTTTTGGCAATCATTGATTAAGGGAAAAAAAATGATTATCTCGGCGAGTTAACCATTATGAGAAATTTTCCGTTTGTTTTCAGAGCAGCTTGCATCTAAAGTTACTATTTTGTGCTAACAATTCGTTTTGGGAAAAAGTGATTATCTCGGCGAGTTATTTTGAGTAATTTTCCTTATGGGGTCAGCTTGCATCAAAATTAACAATTTAATGCCTAATATTCATTTTGGGGAAAAAGTGATTATCTCGGCGAATGAACCATTTTGAGTAATTTTCCATTTCGGTTCAGAGCAGTTTGCATCTAAAGTAGCTAGTTTGTGCCAAACATTCATTTTGGAAGAAATGTACAGTTGGTTTTCAGAACGTCTTGCATGAAAATGTACTATTTCTTGTCAAACATTAATTTTGGAAAAAATTGATTATCTCGGCTGGGTAAACATTTTTAATAATTTGGCATTTGGTTTCAGAGCAGCTTGCATCTCAATTTGCTATAATTGCTATTTTTTCCCAAACATTCATTTTGCGGAAAAAAGTGATCTTCGGAGTGTGCTGTGCATTTTCAGGAATTGGCCGGTTTGCTTCAGAGCATCGATCTTCACAATTAACTATTTTTTGGCAATCATTGATTAAGGGAAAAAAAATGATTATCTCGGCGAGTTAACCATTATGAGAAATTTTCCGTTTGTTTTCAGAGCAGCTTGCATCTAAAGTTACTATTTTGTGCTAACAATTCGTTTTGGGAAAAAGTGATTATCTCGGCGAGTTATTTTGAGTAATTTTCCTTATGGGGTCAGCTTGCATCAAAATTAACAATTTAATGCCTAATATTCATTTTGGGGAAAAAGTGATTATCTCGGCGAATGAACCATTTTGAGTAATTTTCCATTTCGGTTCAGAGCAGTTTGCATCTAAAGTAGCTAGTTTGTGCCAAACATTCATTTTGGAAAAAAGGTGATTTTCTCGGCGAGTTAAGCATTTTGAGTAATTTACAGGTTGATTTCAGAGCGGTTTGCATGAAAATGTACTATTTCTTGCCAAACATTCAGTTTGGAAACAAAGTGATGATCTCGGCGAGTTAAGCAGTTTCAATAATTTGCCATTTGGTTTCAGAGCAGCTTGCATTTAAATTAGCAATTTTTCGCCAAACATTCGTTTTGGAAAGAAATTGATTTCCTCGTTAAGCATTTTCAGCAATGTACAGTTGGTTTTCAGAGCGTCTTGCATGAAAATGTACTATTTCTTGTCAAACATTAAATTTGGAAAAAAGTAATTATCTCGGCTGGGTAAACATTTTTAATAATTTGACATTTGGTTTCAGAGCAGCTTGCATCTCAATTTGCTATTGTTTGCTATAATTGCTATTTTTTCCCAAACATTCATTTTGCGGAAAAAAGTGATCTTCTGAGTGTGCTGTGCATTTTCAGGAATTGGCCGGTTTGTTTCAGAGCATCGATCTTCACAATTAACTATTTTTTGGCAATCATTGATTTAGGAAAAAAAGTGATTATCTCGGCGAGTTAACCATTTTGAGAAATTTTCCGTTTGTTTTCAGAGCAGCTTGCATCTAAAGTTACTATTTTGTGCTAACAATTCGTTTTGGAAAAACGTGATTATCTCGGCGAGTTATTTTGAGTAATTTTCCTTATGGGGTCAGCTTGCATCAAAATTAACAATTTAATGCCTAATATTCATTTTGGGGAAAAAGTGATTATCTCGGCGAATGAACCATTTTGAGTAATTTTCCATTTCGGTTCAGAGCAGTTTGCATCTAAAGTAGCTAGTTTGTGCCAAACATTCATTTTGGAAAAAAGGTGATTTTCTCGGCGAGTTAAGCATTTTGAGTAATTTACAGGTTGATTTCAGAGCGGTTTGCATGAAAATGTACTATTTCTTGCCAAACATTCAGTTTGGAAAAAAAGTGATGATCTCGGCGAGTTAAGCAGTTTCAATAATTTGCCATTTGGTTTCAGAGCAGCTTGCATTTAAATTAGCAATTTTTCGCCAAACATTCGTTTTGGAAATAAATTGATTTCCTCGTTAAGCATTTTGAGCAATGTACAGTTGGTTTTCAGAGCGTCTTGCATGAAAATGTACTACTTCTTGTCAGACATTAATTTTGGAAAAAAGTGATTATCTCGACTGGGTAAACATTTTTTATAATTTGACATTTGGTTTCAGAGCAGCTTGCGTCTTAATTTGCTATTGTTTGCTATAATAGCTATTTTTTCCCAAACAATCATTTTGCGAAAAAAAGTGATCTTCTGAGTGTGCTGTGCATTTTCAGGAATTGGCCGGTTTGTTTCAGAGCATCGATCTTCACAATTAACTATTTTTTGGCAATCATTGATTTAGGAAAAAAAGTGATTATCTCGGCGAGTTAACCATTATGAGAAATTTTCCGTTTGTTTTCAGAGCAGCTTGCATCTAAAGTTATTATTTTGTGCTAACAATTCGTTTTGGGAAAAAGTGATTATCTCGGCGAGTTATTTTGAGTAATTTTCCTTTTGGGGTCAGCTTGCATCAAAATTAACAATTTAATGCCTAATATTCATTTTGGGGAAAAAGTGATTATCTCGGCGAATGAACCATTTTGAGTAATTTTCCATTTCGGTTCAGAGCAGTTTGCATCTAAAGTAGCTAGTTTGTGCCAAACATTCATTTTGGAAAAAAGGTGATTTTCTCGGCGAGTTAAGCATTTTGAGTAATTTACAGGTTGATTTCAGAGCGGTTTGCATGGAAATGTACTATTTCTTGCCAAACATTCAGTTTGGAAAAAAAGTGATGATCTCGGCGAGTTAAGCAGTTTCAATAATTTGCCATTTGGTTTCAGAGCAGCTTGCATTTAAATTAGCAATTTTTCGCCAAACATTCGTTTTGGAAAGAAATTGATTTCCTCGTTAAGCATTTTCAGCAATGTACAGTTGGTTTTCAGAGCGTCTTGCATGAAAATGTACTATTTCTTGTCAAACATTAAATTTGGAAAAAAGTAATTATCTCGGCTGGGTAAACATTTTTAATAATTTGACATTTGGTTTCAGAGCAGCTTGCATCTCAATTTGCTATTGTTTGCTATAATTGCTATTTTTTCCCAAACATTCATTTTGCGGAAAAAAGTGATCTTCTGAGTGTGCTGTGCATTTTCAGGAATTGGCCGGTTTGTTTCAGAGCATCGATCTTCACAATTAACTATTTTTGGCAATCATTGATTTAGGAAAAAAAGTGATTATCTCGGCGAGTTAACCATTATGAGAAATTTTCCGTTTGTTTTCAGAGCAGCTTGCATCTAAAGTTACTATTTTGTGCTAACAATTCGTTTTGGGAAAAAGTGATTATCTCGGCGAGTTATTTTGAGTAATTTTCCTTATGGGGTCAGCTTGCATCAAAATTAACAATTTAATGCCTAATATTCATTTTGGGGAAAAAGTGATTATCTCGGCGAATGAACAATGTTGAGTAATTTTCCATTTCGGTTCAGAGCAGTTTGCATTTAAAGTAGCTAGTTTGTGCCAAACATTCATTTTGGAAAAAAGTGATTTTCTCGGCGAGTTAAGCATTTTGAGTAATTTACCGGTTGGGGTCAGAGCGTCTTCCATGTAAATGTACTATTTCTTGCCACTCATTCAGTTTGGAAAACAAGTCATTATCTCGGAGAGTTAGCATTTTCAATAATTGCCATTAAGTTTCAGAGCAGCTTGCATTTAAATTAGCAATTTTTCGCCAAACATTCGTTTTGGAAAGAAATTGATTTCCTCGTTAAGCATTTTGAGCAATGTACAGTTGGTTTTCAGAGCGTCTTGCATGTCTTGTCAGACATTAATTTTGGAAAAAAGTGATTATCTCGGCTGGGTAAACATTTTTAATAATTTGACATTTGGTTTCAGAGCAGCTTGCATCTCAATTTGCTATTGTTTGCTATAATTGCTATTTTTTCCCAAACATTCATTTTGCGGAAAAAAGTGATCTTCTGAGTGTGCTGTGCATTTTCAGGCATTGGCCGGTTTGTTTCAGAGCATCGATCTTCAGAATTAACTATTTTTTGGCAATCATTGATTTAGGAAAAAAAGTGATTATCTCGGCGAGTTAACCATTTTGAGAAATTTTCCGTTTGTTTTCAGAGCAGCTTGCATCTAAAGTTACTATTTTGTGCTAACAATTCGTTTTGGAAAAACGTGATTATCTCGGCGAGTTATTTTGAGTAATTTTCCTTATGGGGTCAGCTTGCATCAAAATTAACAATTTAATGCCTAATATTCATTTTGGGGAAAAAGTGATTATCTCGGCGAATGAACAATTTTGAGTAATTTTCCATTTCGGTTCAGAGCAGTTTGCATCTAAAGTAGCTAGTTTGTGCCAAACATTCATTTTGGAAAAAAGGTGATTTTCTCGGCGAGTTAAGCATTTTGAGTAATTTACAGGTTGATTTCAGAGCGGTTTGCATGAAAATGTACTATTTCTTGTCAAACATTAAATTTGGAAAAAAGTAATTATCTCGGCTGGGTAAACATTTTTAATAATTTGACATTTGGTTTCAGAGCAGCTTGCATCTCAATTTGCTATTGTTTGCTATAATTGCTATTTTTTCCCAAACAATCATTTTGCGGAAAAAAGTGATCTTCTGAGTGTGCTGTGCATTTTCAGGAATTGGCCGGTTTGTTTCAGAGCATCGATCTTCACAATTAACTATTTTTTGGCAATCATTGATTTAGGAAAAAAAGTGATTATCTCGGCGAGTTAACCATTTTGAGAAATTTTCCGTTTGTTTTCAGAGCAGCTTGCATCTAAAGTTACTATTTTGTGCTAACAATTCGGTTTGGAAAAAAGTGATTATCTCGGCGAGTTATTTTGAGTAATTTTCCTTATGCGGTCAGCTTGCATCAAAATTAACAATTTAATGCCTAATATTCATTTTGGGGAAAAAGTGATTATCTCGGCGAATGAACAATGTTGAGTAATTTTCCATTTCGGTTCAGAGCAGTTTGCATTTAAAGTAGCTAGTTTGTGCCAAACATTCATTTTGGAAAAAAGTGATTTTCTCGGCGAGTTAAGCATTTTGAGTAATTTACCGGTTGATTTCAGAGCGTCTTGCATGAAAATGTACTATTTCTTGCCACACATTCATTTTGAAAAAAAAGTGATGATCTCGGCGAGTTAAGCATTTTCAATAATTTGCCATTTGGTTTCAGAGCAGCTTAATTTAAATTTCCTATTTTTTCCCAAACATTCGTTTTGGAAAGAAATTGATTATCTCGGCGAGTCAAGCATTTTGAGTAATTTTCCGGTTGGGGTCAGAGCGTCTTCCATGTAAATGTACTATTTCTTGCCACTCATTCAGTTTCGAAAACAAGTCATTATCTCGGCTAGTTAAGCCTTTTCAAATATTGCCATTTGGTTTCAGAGCAGCTTAATTTAAATTAGCTATTTTTTGCCAAACAGTCGTTTTGGAAAGAAAGTGATTTCCTCGTTAAGCATTTTGAGAAATGTACAGTTGGTTTTCAGAGCGTCTTGCATGAAAATGTACTATTTCTTGTCAGACATTAATTTTGGAAAAAAGTGATTATCTCGGCTGGGTAAACATTTTTAATAATTTGACATTTGGTTTCAGAGCAGCTTGCATCTCAATTTGCTATTGTTTGCTATAATTGCTATTTTTTCCCAAACATTCATTTTGCGGAAAAAAAGTGATCTTCTGAGTGTGCTGTGCATTTTCAGGAATTGGCCGGTTTGTTTCAGAGCATCGATCTTCACAATTAACTATTTTTTGGCAATCATTGATTTAGGAAAAAAAGTGATTATCTCGGCGAGTTAACCATTTTGAGAAATTTTCCGTTTGTTTTCAGAGCAGCTTGCATCTAAAGTTACTATTTTGTGCTAACAATTCGTTTTGGAAAAAAGTGATTATCTCGGCGAGTTATTTTGAGTAATTTTCCTTCAGGGGGTCAGCTTGCATCAAAATTAACAATTTAAGGCCTAATATTCATTTTGGGGAAAAAGTTATTATCTCGGCGAATGAACCATTTTGAGTATTTTTCCATTTCGGTTCAGCGCAGTTTGCATCTAAAGTAGCTAGTTTGTGCCAAACATTCATTTTGGAAAAAAAGTGATCTTCTCGGCGAGTTAAGCATTTTGAGTAATTTACCGGTTGATTTCAGAGCGGCTTGCATGAAAATGTACTATTTCTTGCCACACATTCAGTTTGGAAAAAAAGTGATGATCTTGGCGAGTTAAGCAGTTTCAATAATTTGCCATTTGGTTTCAGAGCAGCTTAATTTAAATTTGCTATTTTTACCCAAACATTCGTTTGGGGAAAAAAAAGTGATTATCTCGGCGAGTCAAGCGTTTTGAGTAATGTTCCGGTTGGGGTCAGAGCGTCTTCCATGTAAATGTACAATTTCTTGCCACTCATTCATTTTGGAAAACAAGTCATTATCTCGGAGAGTTAGCATTTTCAATAATTGCCATTAAGTTTCAGAGCAGCTTGCATTTAAATTAGCAATTTTTCGCCAAACATTCGTTTTGGAAATAAATTGATTTCCTCGTTAAGCATTTTGAGCAATGTACAGTTGGTTTTCAGAGCGTCTTGCATGAAAATGTACTACTTCTTGTCAGACATTAATTTTGGAAAAAAGTGATTATCTCGACTGGGTAAACATTTTTTATAATTTGACATTTGGTTTCAGAGCAGCTTGCATCTTAATTTGCTATTGTTTGCTATAATTGCTATTTTTTCCCAAACAATCATTTTGCGAAAAAAAGTGGTATGCTGAGTGTGCTGTGCATTTTCAGGAATTGGCCGGTTTGTTTCAGAGCATCGATCTTCACAATTAACTATTTTTTGGCAATCATTGATTTAAGAAAAAAAAGTGATTATCTCGGCGAGTTAACCATTTTGAGAAATTTTCCGTTTGTTTTCAGAGCAGCTTGCATTTTGTGCTAACAATTCGTTTTGGAAAAAAGTGATTATCTCGGCAAGTTATTTTGAGTAATTTTCCTTATGGGGGTCAGAGCAGCTTGCATCAAAATTAACAATTTAATGCCTAATATTCATTTTGGAGAAAAAGTGATTATCTCGGCGAATGAACCATTTTGAGTAATTTTCCATTTCGGTTCAGAGCAGTTTGCATCTAAAGTAGCTAGTTTGTGCCAAACATTCATTTTGGAAGAAATGTACAGTTGGTTTTCAGAACGTCTTGCATGAAAATGTACTATTTCTTGTCAAACATTAATTTTGGAAAAAATTGATTATCTCGGCTGGGTAAACATTTTTAATAATTTGGCATTTGGTTTCAGAGCAGCTTGCATCTCAATTTGCTATAATTGCTATTTTTTCCCAAACATTCATTTTGCGGAAAAAAGTGATCTTCGGAGTATGCTGTGCATTTTCAGGAATTGGCCGGTTTGCTTCAGAGCATCGATCTTCACAATTAACTATTTTTTGGCAATCATTGATTAAGGGAAAAAAAATGATTATCTCGGCGAGTTAACCATTATGAGAAATTTTCCGTTTGTTTTCAGAGCAGCTTGCATCTAAAGTTACTATTTTGTGCTAACAATTCGTTTTGGGAAAAAGTGATTATCTCGGCGAGTTATTTTGAGTAATTTTCCTTATGGGGTCAGCTTGCATCAAAATTAACAATTTAATGCCTAATATTCATTTTGGGGAAAAAGTGATTATCTCGGCGAATGAACCATTTTGAGTAATTTTCCATTTCGGTTCAGAGCAGTTTGCATCTAAAGTAGCTAGTTTGTGCCAAACATTCATTTTGGAAGAAATGTACAGTTGGTTTTCAGAACGTCTTGCATGAAAATGTACTATTTCTTGTCAAACATTAATTTTGGAAAAAATTGATTATCTCGGCTGGGTAAACATTTTTAATAATTTGGCATTTGGTTTCAGAGCAGCTTGCATCTCAATTTGCTATAATTGCTATTTTTTCCCAAACATTCATTTTGCGGAAAAAAGTGATCTTCGGAGTGTGCTGTGCATTTTCAGGAATTGGCCGGTTTGCTTCAGAGCATCGATCTTCACAATTAACTATTTTTTGGCAATCATTGATTAAGGGAAAAAAAATGATTATCTCGGCGAGTTAACCATTATGAGAAATTTTCCGTTTGTTTTCAGAGCAGCTTGCATCTAAAGTTACTATTTTGTGCTAACAATTCGTTTTGGGAAAAAGTGATTATCTCGGCGAGTTATTTTGAGTAATTTTCCTTATGGGGTCAGCTTGCATCAAAATTAACAATTTAATGCCTAATATTCATTTTGGGGAAAAAGTGATTATCTCGGCGAATGAACCATTTTGAGTAATTTTCCATTTCGGTTCAGAGCAGTTTGCATCTAAAGTAGCTAGTTTGTGCCAAACATTCATTTTGGAAAAAAGGTGATTTTCTCGGCGAGTTAAGCATTTTGAGTAATTTACAGGTTGATTTCAGAGCGGTTTGCATGAAAATGTACTATTTCTTGCCAAACATTCAGTTTGGAAAAAAAGTGATGATCTCGGCGAGTTAAGAAGTTTCAATAATTTGCCATTTGGTTTCAGAGCAGCTTGCATTTAAATTAGCAATTTTTCGCCAAACATTCGTTTTGGAAAGAAATTGATTTCCTCGTTAAGCATTTTCAGCAATGTACAGTTGGTTTTCAGAGCGTCTTGCATGAAAATGTACTATTTCTTGTCAAACATTAAATTTGGAAAAAAGTAATTATCTCGGCTGGGTAAACATTTTTAATAATTTGACATTTGGTTTCAGAGCAGCTTGCATCTCAATTTGCTATTGTTTGCTATAATTGGTATTTTTTCCCAAACATTCATTTTGCGGAAAAAAGTGATCTTCTGAGTGTGCTGTGCATTTTCAGGAATTGGCCGGTTTGTTTCAGAGCATCGATCTTCACAATTAACTATTTTTTGGCAATCATTGATTTAGGAAAAAAAGTGATTATCTCGGCGAGTTAACCATTATGAGAAATTTTCCGTTTGTTTTCAGAGCAGCTTGCATCTAAAGTTACTATTTTGTGCTAACAATTCGTTTTGGGAAAAAGTGATTATCTCGGCGAGTTATTTTGAGTAATTTTCCTTATGGGGTCAGCTTGCATCAAAATTAACAATTTAATGCCTAATATTCATTTTGGGGAAAAAGTGATTATCTCGGCGAATGAACCATTTTGAGTAATTTTCCATTTCGGTTCAGAGCAGTTTGCATCTAAAGTAGCTAGTTTGTGCCAAACATTCATTTTGGAAAAAAGGTGATTTTCTCGGCGAGTTAAGCATTTTGAGTAATTTACAGGTTGATTTCAGAGCGGTTTGCATGAAAATGTACTATTTCTTGCCAAACATTCAGTTTGGAAAAAAAGTGATGATCTCGGCGAGTTAAGCAGTTTCAATAATTTGCCATTTGGTTTCAGAGCAGCTTGCATTTAAATTAGCAATTTTTCGCCAAACATTCGTTTTGGAAATAAATTGATTTCCTCGTTAAGCATTTTGAGCAATGTACAGTTGGTTTTCAGAGCGTCTTGCATGAAAATGTACTACTTCTTGTCAGACATTAATTTTGGAAAAAAGTGATTATCTCGACTGGGTAAACATTTTTTATAATTTGACATTTGGTTTCAGAGCAGCTTGCGTCTTAATTTGCTATTGTTTGCTATAATTGCTATTTTTTCCCAAACAATCATTTTGCGAAAAAAAGTGATCTTCTGAGTGTGCTGTGCATTTTCAGGAATTGGCCGGTTTGTTTCAGAGCATCGATCTTCACAATTAACTATTTTTGGCAATCATTGATTTAGGAAAAAAAGTGATTATCTCGGCGAGTTAACCATTATGAGAAATTTTCCGTTTGTTTTCAGAGCAGCTTGCATCTAAAGTTACTATTTTGTGCTAACAATTCGTTTTGGGAAAAAGTGATTATCTCGGCGAGTTATTTTGAGTAATTTTCCTTATGGGGTCAGCTTGCATCAAAATTAACAATTTAATGCCTAATATTCATTTTGGGGAAAAAGTGATTATCTCGGCGAATGAACAATGTTGAGTAATTTTCCATTTCGGTTCAGAGCAGTTTGCATTTAAAGTAGCTAGTTTGTGCCAAACATTCATTTTGGAAAAAAGTGATTTTCTCGGCGAGTTAAGCATTTTGAGTAATTTACCGGTTGGGGTCAGAGCGTCTTCCATGTAAATGTACTATTTCTTGCCACTCATTCAGTTTGGAAAACAAGTCATTATCTCGGAGAGTTAGCATTTTCAATAATTGCCATTAAGTTTCAGAGCAGCTTGCATTTAAATTAGCAATTTTTCGCCAAACATTCGTTTTGGAAAGAAATTGATTTCCTCGTTAAGCATTTTGAGCAATGTACAGTTGGTTTTCAGAGCGTCTTGCATGTCTTGTCAGACATTAATTTTGGAAAAAAGTGATTATCTCGGCTGGGTAAACATTTTTAATAATTTGACATTTGGTTTCAGAGCAGCTTGCATCTCAATTTGCTATTGTTTGCTATAATTGCTATTTTTTCCCAAACATTCATTTTGCGGAAAAAAGTGATCTTCTGAGTGTGCTGTGCATTTTCAGGCATTGGCCGGTTTGTTTCAGAGCATCGATCTTCACAATTAACTATTTTTTGGCAATCATTGATTTAGGAAAAAAAGTGATTATCTCGGCGAGTTAACCATTTTGAGAAATTTTCCGTTTGTTTTCAGAGCAGCTTGCATCTAAAGTTACTATTTTGTGCTAACAATTCGTTTTGGAAAAACGTGATTATCTCGGCGAGTTATTTTGAGTAATTTTCCTTATGGGGTCAGCTTGCATCAAAATTAACAATTTAATGCCTAATATTCATTTTGGGGAAAAAGTGATTATCTCGGCGAATGAACAATTTTGAGTAATTTTCCATTTCGGTTCAGAGCAGTTTGCATCTAAAGTAGCTAGTTTGTGCCAAACATTCATTTTGGAAAAAAGGTGATTTTCTCGGCGAGTTAAGCATTTTGAGTAATTTACAGGTTGATTTCAGAGCGGTTTGCATGAAAATGTACTATTTCTTGTCAAACATTAAATTTGGAAAAAAGTAATTATCTCGGCTGGGTAAACATTTTTAATAATTTGACATTTGGTTTCAGAGCAGCTTGCATCTCAATTTGCTATTGTTTGCTATAATTGCTATTTTTTCCCAAACAATCATTTTGCGGAAAAAAGTGATCTTCTGAGTGTGCTGTGCATTTTCAGGAATTGGCCGGTTTGTTTCAGAGCATCGATCTTCACAATTAACTATTTTTTGGCAATCATTGATTTAGGAAAAAAAGTGATTATCTCGGCGAGTTAACCATTTTGAGAAATTTTCCGTTTGTTTTCAGAGCAGCTTGCATCTAAAGTTACTATTTTGTGCTAACAATTCGGTTTGGAAAAAAGTGATTATCTCGGCGAGTTATTTTGAGTAATTTTCCTTATGCGGTCAGCTTGCATCAAAATTAACAATTTAATGCCTAATATTCATTTTGGGGAAAAAGTGATTATCTCGGCGAATGAACAATGTTGAGTAATTTTCCATTTCGGTTCAGAGCAGTTTGCATTTAAAGTAGCTAGTTTGTGCCAAACATTCATTTTGGAAAAAAGTGATTTTCTCGGCGAGTTAAGCATTTTGAGTAATTTACCGGTTGATTTCAGAGCGTCTTGCATGAAAATGTACTATTTCTTGCCACACATTCATTTTGAAAAAAAAGTGATGATCTCGGCGAGTTAAGCATTTTCAATAATTTGCCATTTGGTTTCAGAGCAGCTTAATTTAAATTTCCTATTTTTTCCCAAACATTCGTTTTGGAAAGAAATTGATTATCTCGGCGAGTCAAGCATTTTGAGTAATTTTCCGGTTGGGGTCAGAGCGTCTTCCATGTAAATGTACTATTTCTTGCCACTCATTCAGTTTCGAAAACAAGTCATTATCTCGGCGAGTTAAGCCTTTTCAAATATTGCCATTTGGTTTCAGAGCAGCTTAATTTAAATTAGCTATTTTTTGCCAAACAGTCGTTTTGGAAAGAAAGTGATTTCCTCGTTAAGCATTTTGAGAAATGTACAGTTGGTTTTCAGAGCGTCTTGCATGAAAATGTACTATTTCTTGTCAGACATTAATTTTGGAAAAAAGTGATTATCTCGGCTGGGTAAACATTTTTAATAATTTGACATTTGGTTTCAGAGCAGCTTGCATCTCAATTTGCTATTGTTTGCTATAATTGCTATTTTTTCCCAAACATTCATTTTGCGGAAAAAAAGTGATCTTCTGAGTGTGCTGTGCATTTTCAGGAATTGGCCGGTTTGTTTCAGAGCATCGATCTTCACAATTAACTATTTTTTGGCAATCATTGATTTAGGAAAAAAAGTGATTATCTCGGCGAGTTAACCATTTTGAGAAATTTTCCGTTTGTTTTCAGAGCAGCTTGCATCTAAAGTTACTATTTTGTGCTAACAATTCGTTTTGGAAAAAAGTGATTATCTCGGCGAGTTATTTTGAGTAATTTTCCTTCAGGGGGTCAGCTTGCATCAAAATTAACAATTTAAGGCCTAATATTCATTTTGGGGAAAAAGTTATTATCTCGGCGAATGAACCATTTTGAGTATTTTTCCATTTCGGTTCAGCGCAGTTTGCATCTAAAGTAGCTAGTTTGTGCCAAACATTCATTTTGGAAAAAAAGTGATCTTCTCGGCGAGTTAAGCATTTTGAGTAATTTACCGGTTGATTTCAGAGCGGCTTGCATGAAAATGTACTATTTCTTGCCACACATTCAGTTTGGAAAAAAAGTGATGATCTTGGCGAGTTAAGCAGTTTCAATAATTTGCCATTTGGTTTCAGAGCAGCTTAATTTAAATTTGCTATTTTTACCCAAACATTCGTTTGGGGAAAAAAAAGTGATTATCTCGGCGAGTCAAGCGTTTTGAGTAATGTTCCGGTTGGGGTCAGAGCGTCTTCCATGTAAATGTACAATTTCTTGCCACTCATTCATTTTGGAAAACAAGTCATTATCTCGGAGAGTTAGCATTTTCAATAATTGCCATTAAGTTTCAGAGCAGCTTGCATTTAAATTAGCAATTTTTCGCCAAACATTCGTTTTGGAAATAAATTGATTTCCTCGTTAAGCATTTTGAGCAATGTACAGTTGGTTTTCAGAGCGTCTTGCATGAAAATGTACTACTTCTTGTCAGACATTAATTTTGGAAAAAAGTGATTATCTCGACTGGGTAAACATTTTTTATAATTTGACATTTGGTTTCAGAGCAGCTTGCATCTTAATTTGCTATTGTTTGCTATAATTGCTATTTTTTCCCAAACAATCATTTTGCGAAAAAAAGTGGTATGCTGAGTGTGCTGTGCATTTTCAGGAATTGGCCGGTTTGTTTCAGAGCATCGATCTTCACAATTAACTATTTTTTGGCAATCATTGATTTAAGAAAAAAAAGTGATTATCTCGGCGAGTTAACCATTTTGAGAAATTTTCCGTTTGTTTTCAGAGCAGCTTGCATTTTGTGCTAACAATTCGTTTTGGAAAAAAGTGATTATCTCGGCAAGTTATTTTGAGTAATTTTCCTTATGGGGGTCAGAGCAGCTTGCATCAAAATTAACAATTTAATGCCTAATATTCATTTTGGAGAAAAAGTGATTATCTCGGCGAATGAACCATTTTGAGTAATTTTCCATTTCGGTTCAGAGCAGTTTGCATCTAAAGTAGCTAGTTTGTGCCAAACATTCATTTTGGAAGAAATGTACAGTTGGTTTTCAGAACGTCTTGCATGAAAATGTACTATTTCTTGTCAAACATTAATTTTGGAAAAAATTGATTATCTCGGCTGGGTAAACATTTTTAATAATTTGGCATTTGGTTTCAGAGCAGCTTGCATCTCAATTTGCTATAATTGCTATTTTTTCCCAAACATTCATTTTGCGGAAAAAAGTGATCTTCGGAGTATGCTGTGCATTTTCAGGAATTGGCCGGTTTGCTTCAGAGCATCGATCTTCACAATTAACTATTTTTTGGCAATCATTGATTAAGGGAAAAAAAATGATTATCTCGGCGAGTTAACCATTATGAGAAATTTTCCGTTTGTTTTCAGAGCAGCTTGCATCTAAAGTTACTATTTTGTGCTAACAATTCGTTTTGGGAAAAAGTGATTATCTCGGCGAGTTATTTTGAGTAATTTTCCTTATGGGGTCAGCTTGCATCAAAATTAACAATTTAATGCCTAATATTCATTTTGGGGAAAAAGTGATTATCTCGGCGAATGAACCATTTTGAGTAAGTTTCCATTTCGGTTCAGAGCAGTTTGCATCTAAAGTAGCTAGTTTGTGCCAAACATTCATTTTGGAAGAAATGTACAGTTGGTTTTCAGAACGTCTTGCATGAAAATGTACTATTTCTTGTCAAACATTAATTTTGGAAAAAATTGATTATCTCGGCTGGGTAAACATTTTTAATAATTTGGCATTTGGTTTCAGAGCAGCTTGCATCTCAATTTGCTATAATTGCTATTTTTTCCCAAACATTCATTTTGCGGAAAAAAGTGATCTTCGGAGTGTGCTGTGCATTTTCAGGAATTGGCCGGTTTGCTTCAGAGCATCGATCTTCACAATTAACTATTTTTTGGCAATCATTGATTAAGGGAAAAAAAATGATTATCTCGGCGAGTTAACCATTATGAGAAATTTTCCGTTTGTTTTCAGAGCAGCTTGCATCTAAAGTTACTATTTTGTGCTAACAATTCGTTTTGGGAAAAAGTGATTATCTCGGCGAGTTATTTTGAGTAATTTTCCTTATGGGGTCAGCTTGCATCAAAATTAACAATTTAATGCCTAATATTCATTTTGGGGAAAAAGTGATTATCTCGGCGAATGAACCATTTTGAGTAATTTTCCATTTCGGTTCAGAGCAGTTTGCATCTAAAGTAGCTAGTTTGTGCCAAACATTCATTTTGGAAAAAAGGTGATTTTCTCGGCGAGTTAAGCATTTTGAGTAATTTACAGGTTGATTTCAGAGCGGTTTGCATGAAAATGTACTATTTCTTGCCAAACATTCAGTTTGGAAAAAAAGTGATGATCTCGGCGAGTTAAGAAGTTTCAATAATTTGCCATTTGGTTTCAGAGCAGCTTGCATTTAAATTAGCAATTTTTCGCCAAACATTCGTTTTGGAAAGAAATTGATTTCCTCGTTAAGCATTTTCAGCAATGTACAGTTGGTTTTCAGAGCGTCTTGCATGAAAATGTACTATTTCTTGTCAAACATTAAATTTGGAAAAAAGTAATTATCTCGGCTGGGTAAACATTTTTAATAATTTGACATTTGGTTTCAGAGCAGCTTGCATCTCAATTTGCTATTGTTTGCTATAATTGGTATTTTTTCCCAAACATTCATTTTGCGGAAAAAAGTGATCTTCTGAGTGTGCTGTGCATTTTCAGGAATTGGCCGGTTTGTTTCAGAGCATCGATCTTCACAATTAACTATTTTTTGGCAATCATTGATTTAGGAAAAAAAGTGATTATCTCGGCGAGTTAACCATTATGAGAAATTTTCCGTTTGTTTTCAGAGCAGCTTGCATCTAAAGTTACTATTTTGTGCTAACAATTCGTTTTGGGAAAAAGTGATTATCTCGGCGAGTTATTTTGAGTAATTTTCCTTATGGGGTCAGCTTGCATCAAAATTAACAATTTAATGCCTAATATTCATTTTGGGGAAAAAGTGATTATCTCGGCGAATGAACCATTTTGAGTAATTTTCCATTTCGGTTCAGAGCAGTTTGCATCTAAAGTAGCTAGTTTGTGCCAAACATTCATTTTGGAAAAAAGGTGATTTTCTCGGCGAGTTAAGCATTTTGAGTAATTTACAGGTTGATTTCAGAGCGGTTTGCATGAAAATGTACTATTTCTTGCCAAACATTCAGTTTGGAAAAAAAGTGATGATCTCGGCGAGTTAAGCAGTTTCAATAATTTGCCATTTGGTTTCAGAGCAGCTTGCATTTAAATTAGCAATTTTTCGCCAAACATTCGTTTTGGAAATAAATTGATTTCCTCGTTAAGCATTTTGAGCAATGTACAGTTGGTTTTCAGAGCGTCTTGCATGAAAATGTACTACTTCTTGTCAGACATTAATTTTGGAAAAAAGTGATTATCTCGACTGGGTAAACATTTTTTATAATTTGACATTTGGTTTCAGAGCAGCTTGCGTCTTAATTTGCTATTGTTTGCTATAATTGCTATTTTTTCCCAAACAATCATTTTGCGAAAAAAAGTGATCTTCTGAGTGTGCTGTGCATTTTCAGGAATTGGCCGGTTTGTTTCAGAGCATCGATCTTCACAATTAACTATTTTTTGGCAATCATTGATTTAGGAAAAAAAGTGATTATCTCGGCGAGTTAACCATTATGAGAAATTTTCCGTTTGTTTTCAGAGCAGCTTGCATCTAAAGTTATTATTTTGTGCTAACAATTCGTTTTGGGAAAAAGTGATTATCTCGGCGAGTTATTTTGAGTAATTTTCCTTATGGGGTCAGCTTGCATCAAAATTAACAATTTAATGCCTAATATTCATTTTGGGGAAAAAGTGATTATCTCGGCGAATGAACCATTTTGAGTAATTTTCCATTTCGGTTCAGAGCAGTTTGCATCTAAAGTAGCTAGTTTGTGCCAAACATTCATTTTGGAAAAAAGGTGATTTTCTCGGCGAGTTAAGCATTTTGAGTAATTTACAGGTTGATTTCAGAGCGGTTTGCATGAAAATGTACTATTTCTTGCCAAACATTCAGTTTGGAAAAAAAGTGATGATCTCGGCGAGTTAAGCAGTTTCAATAATTTGCCATTTGGTTTCAGAGCAGCTTGCATTTAAATTAGCAATTTTTCGCCAAACATTCGTTTTGGAAAGAAATTGATTTCCTCGTTAAGCATTTTCAGCAATGTACAGTTGGTTTTCAGAGCGTCTTGCATGAAAATGTACTATTTCTTGTCAAACATTAAATTTGGAAAAAAGTAATTATCTCGGCTGGGTAAACATTTTTAATAATTTGACATTTGGTTTCAGAGCAGCTTGCATTTCAATTTGCTATTGTTTGCTATAATTGCTATTTTTTCCCAAACATTCATTTTGCGGAAAAAAGTGATCTTCTGAGTGTGCTGTGCATTTTCAGGAATTGGCCGGTTTGTTTCAGAGCATCGATCTTCACAATTAACTATTTTTTGGCAATCATTGATTTAGGAAAAAAAAGTGATTATCTCGGTGAGTTAACCATTATGAGAAATTTTCCGTTTGTTTTCAGAGCAGCTTGCATCTAAAGTTACTATTTTGTGCTAACAATTCGTTTTGGGAAAAAGTGATTATCTCGGCGAGTTATTTTGAGTAATTTTCCTTATGGGGTCAGCTTGCATCAAAATTAACAATTTAATGCCTAATATTCATTTTGGGGAAAAAGTGATTATCTCGGCGAATGAACCATTTTGAGTAATTTTCCATTTCGGTTCAGAGCAGTTTGCATCTAAAGTAGCTAGTTTGTGCCAAACATTCATTTTGGAAAAAAGGTGATTTTCTCGGCGAGTTAAGCATTTTGAGTAATTTACAGGTTGATTTCAGAGCGGTTTGCATGAAAATGTACTATTTCTTGCCAAACATTCAGTTTGGAAAAAAGGTGATTTTCTCGGCGAGTTAAGCATTTTGAGTAATTTACAGGTTGATTTCAGAGCGGTTTGCATGAAAATGTACTATTTCTTGCCAAACATTCAGTTTGGAAAAAAAGTGATGATCTCGGCGAGTTAAGCAGTTTCAATAATTTGCCATTTGGTTTCAGAGCAGCTTGCATTTAAATTAGCAATTTTTCGCCAAACATTCGTTTTGGAAAGAAATTGATTTCCTCGTTAAGCATTTTGAGCAATGTACAGTTGGTTTTCAGAGCGTCTTGCATGAAAATGTACTATTTCTTGTCAAACATTAAATTTGGAAAAAAGTGATTATCTCGGCTGGGTAAACATTTTTAATAATTTGACATTTGGTTTCAGAGCAGCTTGCATCTCAATTTGCTATTGTTTGCTATAATTGCTATTTTTTCCCAAACATTCATTTTGCGGAAAAAAAGTGATCTTCTGAGTGTGCTGTGCATTTTCAGGAATTGGCCGGTTTGTTTCAGAGCATCGATCTTCACAATTAACTATTTTTTGGCAATCATTGATTTAGGAAAAAAAGTGATTATCTCGGCGAGTTAACCATTTTGAGAAATTTTCCGTTTGGTTTCAGAGCAGCTTGCATCTAAAGTTACTATTTTGTGCTAACAATTTGTTTTGGAAAAAAGTGAATATCTCGGCGAGTTACTTTCAGTAATTTTCCTTATGGGGTCAGCTTGCATCAAAATTAACAATTTAATGCCTAATATTCATTTTGGGGAAAAAGTGATTATCTCGGCGAATGAACAATGTTGAGTAATTTTCCATTTCGGTTCAGAGCAGTTTGCATTTAAAGTAGCTAGTTTGTGCCAAACATTCATTTTGGAAAAAAGTGATTTTCTCGGCGAGTTAAGCATTTTGAGTAATTTACCGGTTGGGGTCAGAGCGTCTTCCATGTAAATGTACTATTTCTTGCCACTCATTCAGTTTGGAAAACAAGTCATTATCTCGGAGAGTTAGCATTTTCAATAATTGCCATTAAGTTTCAGAGCAGCTTGCATTTAAATTAGCAATTTTTCGCCAAACATTCGTTTTGGAAAGAAATTGATTTCCTCGTTAAGCATTTTGAGCAATGTACAGTTGGTTTTCAGAGCGTCTTGCATGTCTTGTCAGACATTAATTTTGGAAAAAAGTGATTATCTCGGCTGGGTAAACATTTTTAATAATTTGACATTTGGTTTCAGAGCAGCTTGCATCTCAATTTGCTATTGTTTGCTATAATTGCTATTTTTTCCCAAACATTCATTTTGCGGAAAAAAGTGATCTTCTGAGTGTGCTGTGCATTTTCAGGCATTGGCCGGTTTGTTTCAGAGCATCGATCTTCACAATTAACTATTTTTTGGCAATCATTGATTTAGGAAAAAAAGTGATTATCTCGGCGAGTTAACCATTTTGAGAAATTTTCCGTTTGTTTTCAGAGCAGCTTGCATCTAAAGTTACTATTTTGTGCTAACAATTCGTTTTGGAAAAACGTGATTATCTCGGCGAGTTATTTTGAGTAATTTTCCTTATGGGGTCAGCTTGCATCAAAATTAACAATTTAAGGCCTAATATTCATTTTGGGGAAAAAGTGATTATCTCGGCGAATGAACAATTTTGAGTAATTTTCCATTTCGGTTCAGAGCAGTTTGCATCTAAAGTAGCTAGTTTGTGCCAAACATTCATTTTGGAAAAAAGGTGATTTTCTCGGCGAGTTAAGCATTTTGAGTAATTTACAGGTTGATTTCAGAGCGGTTTGCATGAAAATGTACTATTTCTTGTCAAACATTAAATTTGGAAAAAAGTAATTATCTCGGCTGGGTAAACATTTTTAATAATTTGACATTTGGTTTCAGAGCAGCTTGCATCTCAATTTGCTATTGTTTGCTATAATTGCTATTTTTTCCCAAACAATCATTTTGCGGAAAAAAGTGATCTTCTGAGTGTGCTGTGCATTTTCAGGAATTGGCCGGTTTGTTTCAGAGCATCGATCTTCACAATTAACTATTTTTTGGCAATCATTGATTTAGGAAAAAAAGTGATTATCTCGGCGAGTTAACCATTTTGAGAAATTTTCCGTTTGTTTTCAGAGCAGCTTGCATCTAAAGTTACTATTTTGTGCTAACAATTCGGTTTGGAAAAAAGTGATTATCTCGGCGAGTTATTTTGAGTAATTTTCCTTATGCGGTCAGCTTGCATCAAAATTAACAATTTAATGCCTAATATTCATTTTGGGGAAAAAGTGATTATCTCGGCGAATGAACAATGTTGAGTAATTTTCCATTTCGGTTCAGAGCAGTTTGCATTTAAAGTAGCTAGTTTGTGCCAAACATTCATTTTGGAAAAAAGTGATTTTCTCGGCGAGTTAAGCATTTTGAGTAATTTACCGGTTGATTTCAGAGCGTCTTGCATGAAAATGTACTATTTCTTGCCACACATTCATTTTGAAAAAAAAGTGATGATCTCGGCGAGTTAAGCATTTTCAATAATTTGCCATTTGGTTTCAGAGCAGCTTAATTTAAATTTCCTATTTTTTCCCAAACATTCGTTTTGGAAAGAAATTGATTATCTCGGCGAGTCAAGCATTTTGAGTAATTTTCCGGTTGGGGTCAGAGCGTCTTCCATGTAAATGTACTATTTCTTGCCACTTATTCAGTTTCGAAAACAAGTCATTATCTCGGCGAGTTAAGCCTTTTCAAATATTGCCATTTGGTTTCAGAGCAGCTTAATTTAAATTAGCTATTTTTTGCCAAACAGTCGTTTTGGAAAGAAAGTGATTTCCTCGTTAAGCATTTTGAGAAATGTACAGTTGGTTTTCAGAGCGTCTTGCATGAAAATGTACTATTTCTTGTCAGACATTAATTTTGGAAAAAAGTGATTATCTCGGCTGGGTAAACATTTTTAATAATTTGACATTTGGTTTCAGAGCAGCTTGCATCTCAATTTGCTATTGTTTGCTATAATTGCTATTTTTTCCCAAACATTCATTTTGCGGGAAAAAAGTGATCTTCTGAGTGTGCTGTGCATTTTCAGGAATTGGCCGGTTTGTTTCAGAGCATCGATCTTCACAATTAACTATTTTTTGGCAATCATTGATTTAGGAAAAAAAGTGATTATCTCGGCGAGTTAACCATTTTGAGAAATTTTCCGTTTGTTTTCAGAGCAGCTTGCATCTAAAGTTACTATTTTGTGCTAACAATTCGTTTTGGAAAAAAGTGATTATCTCGGCGAGTTATTTTGAGTAATTTTCCTTCAGGGGGTCAGCTTGCATCAAAATTAACAATTTAAGGCCTAATATTCATTTTGGGGAAAAAGTTATTATCTCGGCGAATGAACCATTTTGAGTATTTTTCCATTTCGGTTCAGCGCAGTTTGCATCTAAAGTAGCTAGTTTGTGCCAAACATTCATTTTGGAAAAAAAGTGATCTTCTCGGCGAGTTAAGCATTTTGAGTAATTTACCGGTTGATTTCAGAGCGG
Source organism: Scyliorhinus torazame (assembly GCF_047496885.1). Lineage (NCBI taxonomy): Eukaryota > Metazoa > Chordata > Chondrichthyes > Carcharhiniformes > Scyliorhinidae > Scyliorhinus > Scyliorhinus torazame. The sequence continues at coordinate 144,418 of NW_027307790.1, forward strand.
CTTGCATGAAAATGTACTATTTCTTGCCACACATTCAGTTTGGAAAAAAAGTGATGATCTTGGCGAGTTAAGCAGTTTCAATAATTTGCCATTTGGTTTCAGAGCAGCTTAATTTAAATTTGCTATTTTTACCCAAACATTCGTTTGGGGAAAAAAAAGTGATTATCTCGGCGAGTCAAGCGTTTTGAGTAATGTTCCGGTTGGGGTCAGAGCGTCTTCCATGTAAATGTACAATTTCTTGCCACTCATTCATTTTGGAAAACAAGTCATTATCTCGGAGAGTTAGCATTTTCAATAATTGCCATTAAGTTTCAGAGCAGCTTGCATTTAAATTAGCAATTTTTCGCCAAACATTCGTTTTGGAAATAAATTGATTTCCTCGTTAAGCATTTTGAGCAATGTACAGTTGGTTTTCAGAGCGTCTTGCATGAAAATGTACTACTTCTTGTCAGACATTAATTTTGGAAAAAAGTGATTATCTCGACTGGGTAAACATTTTTTATAATTTGACATTTGGTTTCAGAGCAGCTTGCATCTTAATTTGCTATTGTTTGCTATAATTGCTATTTTTTCCCAAACAATCATTTTGCGAAAAAAAGTGGTATGCTGAGTGTGCTGTGCATTTTCAGGAATTGGCCGGTTTGTTTCAGAGCATCGATCTTCACAATTAACTATTTTTTGGCAATCATTGATTTAAGAAAAAAAAGTGATTATCTCGGCGAGTTAACCATTTTGAGAAATTTTCCGTTTGTTTTCAGAGCAGCTTGCATTTTGTGCTAACAATTCGTTTTGGAAAAAAGTGATTATCTCGGCAAGTTATTTTGAGTAATTTTCCTTATGGGGGTCAGAGCAGCTTGCATCAAAATTAACAATTTAATGCCTAATATTCATTTTGGAGAAAAAGTGATTATCTCGGCGAATGAACCATTTTGAGTAATTTTCCATTTCGGTTCAGAGCAGTTTGCATCTAAAGTAGCTAGTTTGTGCCAAACATTCATTTTGGAAGAAATGTACAGTTGGTTTTCAGAACGTCTTGCATGAAAATGTACTATTTCTTGTCAAACATTAATTTTGGAAAAAATTGATTATCTCGGCTGGGTAAACATTTTTAATAATTTGGCATTTGGTTTCAGAGCAGCTTGCATCTCAATTTGCTATAATTGCTATTTTTTCCCAAACATTCATTTTGCGGAAAAAAGTGATCTTCGGAGTATGCTGTGCATTTTCAGGAATTGGCCGGTTTGCTTCAGAGCATCGATCTTCACAATTAACTATTTTTTGGCAATCATTGATTAAGGGAAAACAAATGATTATCTCGGCGAGTTAACCATTATGAGAAATTTTCCGTTTGTTTTCAGAGCAGCTTGCATCTAAAGTTACTATTTTGTGCTAACAATTCGTTTTGGGAAAAAGTGATTATCTCGGCGAGTTATTTTGAGTAATTTTCCTTATGGGGTCAGCTTGCATCAAAATTAACAATTTAATGCCTAATATTCATTTTGGGGAAAAAGTGATTATCTCGGCGAATGAACCATTTTGAGTAATTTTCCATTTCGGTTCAGAGCAGTTTGCATCTAAAGTAGCTAGTTTGTGCCAAACATTCATTTTGGAAGAAATGTACAGTTGGTTTTCAGAACGTCTTGCATGAAAATGTACTATTTCTTGTCAAACATTAATTTTGGAAAAAATTGATTATCTCGGCTGGGTAAACATTTTTAATAATTTGGCATTTGGTTTCAGAGCAGCTTGCATCTCAATTTGCTATAATTGCTATTTTTTCCCAAACATTCATTTTGCGGAAAAAAGTGATCTTCGGAGTGTGCTGTGCATTTTCAGGAATTGGCCGGTTTGCTTCAGAGCATCGATCTTCACAATTAACTATTTTTTGGCAATCATTGATTAAGGGAAAAAAAATGATTATCTCGGCGAGTTAACCATTATCAGAAATTTTCCGTTTGTTTTCAGAGCAGCTTGCATCTAAAGTTACTATTTTGTGCTAACAATTCGTTTTGGGAAAAAGTGATTATCTCGGCGAGTTATTTTGAGTAATTTTCCTTATGGGGTCAGCTTGCATCAAAATTAACAATTTAATGCCTAATATTCATTTTGGGGAAAAAGTGATTATCTCGGCGAATGAACCATTTTGAGTAATTTTCCATTTCGGTTCAGAGCAGTTTGCATCTAAAGTAGCTAGTTTGTGCCAAACATTCATTTTGGAAAAAAGGTGATTTTCTCGGCGAGTTAAGCATTTTGAGTAATTTACAGGTTGATTTCAGAGCGGTTTGCATGAAAATGTACTATTTCTTGCCAAACATTCAGTTTGGAAAAAAAGTGATGATCTCGGCGAGTTAAGCAGTTTCAATAATTTGCCATTTGGTTTCAGAGCAGCTTGCATTTAAATTAGCAATTTTTCGCCAAACATTCGTTTTGGAAAGAAATTGATTTCCTCGTTAAGCATTTTCAGCAATGTACAGTTGGTTTTCAGAGCGTCTTGCATGAAAATGTACTATTTCTTGTCAAACATTAAATTTGGAAAAAAGTAATTATCTCGGCTGGGTAAACATTTTTAATAATTTGACATTTGGTTTCAGAGCAGCTTGCATCTCAATTTGCTATTGTTTGCTATAATTGGTATTTTTTCCCAAACATTCATTTTGCGGAAAAAAGTGATCTTCTGAGTGTGCTGTGCATTTTCAGGAATTGGCCGGTTTGTTTCAGAGCATCGATCTTCACAATTAACTATTTTTTGGCAATCATTGATTTAGGAAAAAAAGTGATTATCTCGGCGAGTTAACCATTATGAGAAATTTTCCGTTTGTTTTCAGAGCAGCTTGCATCTAAAGTTATTATTTTGTGCTAACAATTCGTTTTGGGAAAAAGTGATTATCTCGGCGAGTTATTTTGAGTAATTTTCCTTATGGGGTCAGCTTGCATCAAAATTAACAATTTAATGCCTAATATTCATTTTGGGGAAAAAGTGATTATCTCGGCGAATGAACCATTTTGAGTAATTTTCCATTTCGGTTCAGAGCAGTTTGCATCTAAAGTAGCTAGTTTGTGCCAAACATTCATTTTGGAAAAAAGGTGATTTTCTCGGCGAGTTAAGCATTTTGAGTAATTTACAGGTTGGTTTCAGAGCGGTTTGCATGAAAATGTACTATTTCTTGCCAAACATTCAGTTTGGAAAAAAAGTGATGATCTCGGCGAGTTAAGCAGTTTCAATAATTTGCCATTTGGTTTCAGAGCAGCTTGCATTTAAATTAGCAATTTTTCGCCAAACATTCGTTTTGGAAAGAAATTGATTTCCTCGTTAAGCATTTTCAGCAATGTACAGTTGGTTTTCAGAGCGTCTTGCATGAAAATGTACTATTTCTTGTCAAACATTAAATTTGGAAAAAAGTAATTATCTCGGCTGGGTAAACATTTTTAATAATTTGACATTTGGTTTCAGAGCAGCTTGCATCTCAATTTGCTATTGTTTGCTATAATTGCTATTTTTTCCCAAACATTCATTTTGCGGAAAAAAGTGATCTTCTGAGTGTGCTGTGCATTTTCAGGAATTGGCCGGTTTGTTTCAGAGCATCGATCTTCACAATTAACTATTTTTTGGCAATCATTGATTTAGGAAAAAAAAGTGATTATCTCGGTGAGTTAACCATTATGAGAAATTTTCCGTTTGTTTTCAGAGCAGCTTGCATCTAAAGTTACTATTTTGTGCTAACAATTCGTTTTGGGAAAAAGTGATTATCTCGGCGAGTTATTTTGAGTAATTTTCCTTATGGGGTCAGCTTGCATCAAAATTAACAATTTAATGCCTAATATTCATTTTGGGGAAAAAGTGATTATCTCGGCGAATGAACCATTTTGAGTAATTTTCCATTTCGGTTCAGAGCAGTTTGCATCTAAAGTAGCTAGTTTGTGCCAAACATTCATTTTGGAAAAAAGGTGATTTTGTCGGCGAGTTAAGCATTTTGAGTAATTTACAGGTTGATTTCAGAGCGGTTTGCATGAAAATGTACTATTTCTTGCCAAACATTCAGTTTGGAAAAAAAGTGATGATCTCGGCGAGTTAAGCAGTTTCAATAATTTGCCATTTGGTTTCAGAGCAGCTTGCATTTAAATTAGCAATTTTTCGCCAAACATTCGTTTTGGAAAGAAATTGATTTCCTCGTTAAGCATTTTGAGCAATGTACAGTTGGTTTTCAGAGCGTCTTGCATGAAAATGTACTATTTCTTGTCAGACATTAATTTTGGAAAAAAGTGATTATCTCGGCTGGGTAAACATTTTTAATAATTTGACATTTGGTTTCAGAGCAGCTTGCATCTCAATTTGCTATTGTTTGCTTTAATTGCTATTTTTTCCCAAACATTCATTTTGCGGAAAAAAAGTGATCTTCTGAGTGTGCTGTGCATTTTCAGGAATTGGCCGGTTTGTTTCAGAGCATCGATCTTCACAATTAACTATTTTTTGGCAATCATTGATTTAGGAAAAAAAGTGATTATCTCGGCGAGTTAACCATTTTGAGAAATTTTCCGTTTGGTTTCAGAGCAGCTTGCATCTAAAGTTACTATTTTGTGCTAACAATTTGTTTTGGAAAAAAGTGAATATCTCGGCGAGTTACTTTGAGTAATTTTCCTTATGGGGTCAGCTTGCATCAAAATTAACAATTTAATGCCTAATATTCATTTTGGGGAAAAAGTGATTATCTCGGCGAATGAACAATGTTGAGTAATTTTCCATTTCGGTTCAGAGCAGTTTGCATTTAAAGTAGCTAGTTTGTGCCAAACATTCATTTTGGAAAAAAGTGATTTTCTCGGCGAGTTAAGCATTTTGAGTAATTTACCGGTTGGGGTCAGAGCGTCTTCCATGTAAATGTACTATTTCTTGCCACTCATTCAGTTTGGAAAACAAGTCATTATCTCGGAGAGTTAGCATTTTCAATAATTGCCATTAAGTTTCAGAGCAGCTTGCATTTAAATTAGCAATTTTTCGCCAAACATTCGTTTTGGAAAGAAATTGATTTCCTCGTTAAGCATTTTGAGCAATGTACAGTTGGTTTTCAGAGCGTCTTGCATGTCTTGTCAGACATTAATTTTGGAAAAAAGTGATTATCTCGGCTGGGTAAACATTTTTAATAATTTGACATTTGGTTTCAGAGCAGCTTGCATCTCAATTTGCTATTGTTTGCTATAATTGCTATTTTTTCCCAAACAATCATTTTGCGGAAAAAAGTGATCTTCTGAGTGTGCTGTGCATTTTCAGGAATTGGCCGGTTTGTTTCAGAGCATCGATCTTCACAATTAACTATTTTTTGGCAATCATTGATTTAGGAAAAAAAGTGATTATCTCGGCGAGTTAACCATTTTGAGAAATTTTCCGTTTGTTTTCAGAGCAGCTTGCATCTAAAGTTACTATTTTGTGCTAACAATTCGTTTTGGAAAAAAGTGATTATCTCGGCGAGTTATTTTGAGTAATTTTCCTTATGGGGTCAGCTTGCATCAAAATTAACAATTTAATGCCTAATATTCATTTTCGGAAAAAAGTTATTATCTCGGCGAATGAACCATTTTGAGTAATTTTCCATTTCGGTTCAGAGCAGTTTGCATCTAAAGTAGCTAGTTTGTGCCAAACATTCATTTTGGAAGAAATGTACAGTTGGTTTTCAGAACGTCTTGCATGAAAATGTACTATTTCTTGTCAAACATTAATTTTGGAAAAAAGTGATTATCTCGGCTGGGTAAACATTTTTAATAATTTGGCGTTTGGTTTCAGAGCAGCTTGCATCTCAATTTGCTATTGTTTGCTATAATTGCTATTTTTTCCCAAACATTCATTACGGAAAAAAGTGATCTTCGGAGTGTGCTGTGCATTTTCAGGAATTGGCCGGTTTGTTTCAGAGCATCGATCTTCACAATTAACTATTTTTCGGTTCAGAGCAGTTTGCATTTAAAGTAGCTAGTTTGTGCCAAACATTCATTTTGGAAAAAAGTGATTTTCTCGGCGAGTTAAGCATTTTGAGTAATTTACCGGTTGATTTCAGAGCGTCTTGCATGAAAATGTACTATTTCTTGCCACACATTCATTTTGAAAAAAAAGTGATGATCTCGGCGAGTTAAGCATTTTCAATAATTTGCCATTTGGTTTCAGAGCAGCTTAATTTAAATTTCCTATTTTTTCCCAAACATTCGTTTTGGAAAGAAATTGATTATCTCGGCGAGTCAAGCATTTTGAGTAATTTTCCGGTTGGGGTCAGAGCGTCTTCCATGTAAATGTACTATTTCTTGCCACTCATTCAGTTTCGAAAACAAGTCATTATCTCGGCGAGTTAAGCCTTTTCAAATATTGCCATTTGGTTTCAGAGCAGCTTAATTTAAATTAGCTATTTTTTGCCAAACAGTCGTTTTGGAAAGAAAGTGATTTCCTCGTTAAGCATTTTGAGAAATGTACAGTTGGTTTTCAGAGCGTCTTGCATGAAAATGTACTATTTCTTGTCAGACATTAATTTTGGAAAAAAGTGATTATCTCGGCTGGGTAAACATTTTTAATAATTTGACATTTGGTTTCAGAGCAGCTTGCATCTCAATTTGCTATTGTTTGCTATAATTGCTATTTTTTCCCAAACATTCATTTTGCGGAAAAAAAGTGATCTTCTGAGTGTGCTGTGCATTTTCAGGAATTGGCCGGTTTGTTTCAGAGCATCGATCTTCACAATTAACTATTTTTTGGCAATCATTGATTTAGGAAAAAAAGTGATTATCTCGGCGAGTTAACCATTTTGAGAAATTTTCCGTTTGTTTTCAGAGCAGCTTGCATCTAAAGTTACTATTTTGTGCTAACAATTTGTTTTGGAAAAAAGTGAATATCTCGGCGAGTTATTTTGAGTAATTTTCCTTATGGGGTCAGCTTGCATCAAAATTAACAATTTAATGCCTAATATTCATTTTGGGGAAAAAGTGATTATCTCGGCGAATGAACCATTTTGAGTATTTTTCCATTTCGGTTCAGCGCAGTTTGCATCTAAAGTAGCTAGTTTGTGCCAAACATTCATTTTGGAAAAAAAGTGATCTTCTCGGCGAGTTAAGCATTTTGAGTAATTTACCGGTTGATTTCAGAGCGGCTTGCATGAAAATGTACTATTTCTTGCCACACATTCAGTTTGGAAAAAAAGTGATGATCTTGGCGAGTTAAGCAGTTTCAATAATTTGCCATTTGGTTTCAGAGCAGCTTAATTTAAATTTGCTATTTTTACCCAAACATTCGTTTGGGGAAAAAAAAGTGATTATCTCGGCGAGTCAAGCGTTTTGAGTAATGTTCCGGTTGGGGTCAGAGCGTCTTCCATGTAAATGTACAATTTCTTGCCACTCATTCATTTTGGAAAACAAGTCATTATCTCGGAGAGTTAGCATTTTCAATAATTGCGATTAAGTTTCAGAGCAGCTTGCATTTAAATTAGCAATTTTTCGCCAAACATTCGTTTTGGAAAGAAATTGATTTCCTCGTTAAGCATTTTGAGCAATGTACAGTTGGTTTTCAGAGCGTCTTGCATGAAAATGTACTATTTCTTGTCAAACCTTAAATTTGGAAAAAAGTAATTATCTCGGCTGCGTAAACATTTTTAATAATTTGACATTTGGTTTCAGAGCAGCTTGCATCTCAATTTGCTATTGTTTGCTATAATTGCTATTTTTTCCCAAACATTCATTTTGCGGAAAAAAGTGATCTTCTGAGTGTGCTGTGCATTTTCAGGAATTGGCCGGTTTGTTTCAGAGCATCGATCTTCACAATTAACTATTTTTTGGCAATCATTGATTTAAGAAAAAAAAGTGATTATCTCGGCGAGTTAACCATTTTGAGAAATTTTCCGTTTGTTTTCAGAGCAGCTTGCATCAAAATTAACAATTTAATGCCTAATATTCATTTTGGGGAAAAAGTGATTATCTCGGCGAATGAACCATTTTGAGTAATTTTCCATTTCGGTTCAGAGCAGTTTGCATCTAAAGTAGCTAGTTTGTGCCAAACATTCATTTTGGAAGAAATGTACAGTTGGTTTTCAGAACGTCTTGCATGAAAATGTACTATTTCTTGTCAAACATTAATTTTGGAAAAAATTGATTATCTCGGCTGGGTAAACATTTTTAATAATTTGGCATTTGGTTTCAGAGCAGCTTGCATCTCAATTTGCTATAATTGCTATTTTTTCCCAAACATTCATTTTGCGGAAAAAAGTGATCTTCGGAGTGTGCTGTGCATTTTCAGGAATTGGCCGGTTTGCTTCAGAGCATCGATCTTCACAATTAACTATTTTTTGGCAATCATTGATTAAGGGAAAAAAAATGATTATCTCGGCGAGTTAACCATTATGAGAAATTTTCCGTTTGTTTTCAGAGCAGCTTGCATCTAAAGTTACTATTTTGTGCTAACAATTCGTTTTGGGAAAAAGTGATTATCTCGGCGAGTTATTTTGAGTAATTTTCCTTATGGGGTCAGCTTGCATCAAAATTAACAATTTAATGCCTAATATTCATTTTGGGGAAAAAGTGATTATCTCGGCGAATGAACCATTTTGAGTAATTTTCCATTTCGGTTCAGAGCAGTTTGCATCTAAAGTAGCTAGTTTGTGCCAAACATTCATTTTGGAAAAAAGGTGATTTTCTCGGCGAGTTAAGCAGTTTCAATAATTTGCCATTTGGTTTCAGAGCAGCTTGCATTTAAATTAGCAATTTTTCGCCAAACATTCGTTTTGGAAAGAAATTGATTTCCTCGTTAAGCATTTTGAGCAATGTACAGTTGGTTTTCAGAGCGTCTTGCATGAAAATGTACTATTTCTTGTCAAACATTAAATTTGGAAAAAAGTAATTATCTCGGCTGGGTAAACATTTTTAATAATTTGACATTTGGTTTCAGAGCAGCTTGCGTCTCAATTTGCTATTGTATGCTATAATTTCCCAAACATTCATTTTGCGGAAAAAAGTGATCTTCTGAGTGTGCTGTGCATTTTCAGGAATTGGCCGGTTTGTTTCAGAGCATCGATCTTCACAATTAACTATTTTTTGGCAATCATTGATTTAGGAAAAAAAGTGATTATCTCGGCGAGTTAACCATTATGAGAAATTTTCCGTTTGGTTTCAGAGCAGCTTGCATCTAAAGTTACTATTTTGTGCGAACAATTTGTTTTGGAAAAAAGTGAATATCTCGGCGAGTTATTTTGAGTAATTTTCCTTATGGGGTCAGCTTGCATCAAAATTAACAATTTAATGCCTAATATTCATTTTGGGGAAAAAGTGATTATCTCGGCGAATGAACAATGTTGAGTAATTTTCCATTTCGGTTCAGAGCAGTTTGCATTTAAAGTAGCTAGTTTGTGCCAAACATTCATTTTGGAAAAAAGGTGATTTTCTCGGCGAGTTAAGCATTTTGAGTAATTTACCGGTTGATTTCAGAGCGTCTTGCATGAAAATGTACTATTTCTTGCCACACATTCATTTTGAAAAAAAAGTGATGATCTCGGCGAGTTAAGCATTTTCAATAATTTGCCATTTGGTTTCAGAGCAGCTTAATTTAAATTTCCTATTTTTTCCCAAACATTCGTTTTGGAAAGAAATTGATTATCTCGGCGAGTCAAGCATTTTGAGTAATTTTCCGGTTGGGGTCAGAGCGTCTTCCATGTAAATGTACTATTTCTTGCCACTCATTCAGTTTCGAAAACAAGTCATTATCTCGGCGAGTTAAGCCTTTTCAAATATTGCCATTTGGTTTCAGAGCAGCTTAATTTAAATTAGCTATTTTTTGCCAAACAGTCGTTTTGGAAAGAAAGTGATTTCCTCGTTAAGCATTTTGAGAAATGTACAGTTGGTTTTCAGAGCGTCTTGCATGAAAATGTACTATTTCTTGTCAAACATTAATTTTGGAAAAAAGTGATTATCTCGGCTGGGTAAACATTTTTAATAATTTGACATTTGGTTTCAGAGCAGCTTGCATCTCAATTTGCTATTGTTTGCTATAATTGCTATTTTTTCCCAAACAATCATTTTGCGGAGAAAAGTGATCTTCTGAGTGTGCTGTGCATTTTCAGGAATTGGCCGGTTTGTTTCAGAGCATCGATCTTCACAATTAACTATTTTTTGGCAATCATTGATTTAGGAAAAAAAGTGATTATCTCGGCGAGTTAACCATTTTGAGAAATTTTCCGTTTGTTTTCAGAGCAGCTTGCATCTAAAGTTACTATTTTGTGCTAACAATTCGTTTTGGAAAAAAGTGATTATCTCGGCGAGTTATTTTGAGTAATTTTCCTTATGGGGTCAGCTTGCATCAAAATTAACAATTTAATGCCTAATATTCATTTTGGGAAAAAAGTTATTATCTCGGCGAATGAACCATTTTGAGTATTTTTCCATTTCGGTTCAGAGCAGTTTGCATCTAAAGTAGCTAGTTTGTGCCAAACATTCATTTTGGAAAAAAGTGATCTTCTCGGCGAGTTAAGCATTTTGAGTAATTTACCGGTTGATTTCAGAGCGGCTTGCATGAAAATGTACTATTTCTTGCCAAACATTCAGTTTGGAAAAAAAGTGATGATCTCGGCGAGTTAAGCAGTTTCAATAATTTGCCATTTGGTTTCAGAGCAGCTTAATTTAAATTTGCTATTTTTACCCAAACATTCGTTTGGGGAAAAAAAAGTGATTATCTCGGCGAGTCAAGCGTTTTGAGTAATGTTCCGGTTGGGGTCAGAGCGTCTTCCATGTAAATGTACTATTTCTTGCCACTCATTCAGTTTGGAAAACAAGTCATTATCTCGGAGAGTTAGCATTTTCAATAATTGCCATTAACTTTCAGAGCAGCTTGCATTTAAATTAGCAATTTTTCGCCAAACATTCGTTTTGGAAAGAAATTGATTTCCTCGTTAAGCATTTTGAGCAATGTACAGTTGGTTTTCAGAGCGTCTTGCATGAAAATGTACTATTTCTTGTCAAACATTAAATTTGGAAAAAAGTAATTATCTCGGCTGGGTAAACATTTTTAATAATTTGACATTTGGTTTCAGAGCAGCTTGCATCTCAATTTGCTATTGTTTGCTATAATTGCTATTTTTTTCCCAAACATTCATTTTGCGGAAAAAAGTGATCTTCTGAGTGTGCTGTGCATTTTCAGGAATTGGCCGGTTTGTTTCAGAGCATCGATCTTCACAATTAACTATTTTTTGGCAATCATTGATTTAGGAAAAAAAGTGATTATCTCGGCGAGTTAACCATTATGAGAAATTTTCCGTTTGGTTTCAGAGCAGCTTGCATCTAAAGTTACTATTTTGTGCTAACAATTTGTTTTGGAAAAAAGTGATTATCTCGGCAAGTTATTTTGAGTAATTTTCCTTAAGGGGTCAGAGCAGCATGCATCAAAATTAAAAATTTAATGCCTAATATTCATTTTGGGGAAAAAGTGATTATCTCGGCGAATGAACCATTTTGAGTAATTTTCCATTTCGGTTCAGAGCAGTTTGCATCTAAAGTAGCTAGTTTGTGCCAAACATTCATTTTGGAAGAAATGTACAGTTGGTTTTCAGAACGTCTTGCATGAAAATGTACTATTTCTTGTCAAACATTAATTTTGGAAAAAAGTGATTATCTCGGCTGGGTAAACATTTTTAATAATTTGGCGTTTGGTTTCAGAGCAGCTTGCATCTCAATTTGCTATTGTTTGCTATAATTGCTATTTTTTCCCAAACATTCATTACGGAAAAAAGTGATCTTCGGAGTGTGCTGTGCATTTTCAGGAATTGGCCGGTTTGTTTCAGAGCATCGATCTTCACAATTAACTATTTTTTGGCAATATATTGCTCCCGCCACTCCTCTCCAGAACGCCTCCAGTGCCGGGCATGACCAAAACATATGGACATGGTTCGCCGGACTCGCTGAACACCTTCCACATCTGTCCTCCACCCCAAAGAACCTACTCAACCTCGCCCCCGTCAAGTGCGCTCTGTGGACCACCTTAAATTGTATCAGGCTGAGCCTGGCACACGAGGAGGAGGAATTAACCCTACCTAGGGCATCAGCCCACAGACCTTCCTCTATCTCCTCCCCCAGCTCCTCCTCCCATTTACCCTTCAACTCTTCTACCAGCGCTTCCCCCTCTTCTTTCAACTCCTGGTGTATTTCCGACACCTTGCCCTCCCCGACCCATACACCCGAGATCACCCTATCTTGAACTTCTTGTGCCGGGAGCAACGGGAATTCCCTCACCTGCCGCCTCACAAAAGCCCTCACCTGCATATATCTAAAGGCATTTCCCGGGGGTAACTCGAATTTCTCCTCCAGTGCCCCTAGGCTCGCAAACGTCCCGTCGATGAACAGGTCCCCCATTCTTCCAATCCCCGCCCGATGCCAGCTCTGGAACCCCCCGTCCATCTTCCCCGGGACAAACCGGTGGTTACCCCTGATCGGGGACCACACCGATGCTCCCATTGCACCCCGGTGCCGTCTCCACTGGCCCCAGATCCTTAGCGTTGCCGCCACCACCGGGCTCGTGGTATACTTTGTCGGCGAGAGCGGCAGCGGTGCCGTCACCAACACCCCCAGGCTCGTTCCTTTACAGGACACTATCTCCATCCTCTTCCATGCCGCCCCCTCCCCCTCCATAACCCACTTGCGGATCATCGCCACATTTGCTGCCCAGTAGTAGCTCCCCAGGTTTGGCAGCGCCAACCCTCCTCGGTCCCTACTGCGTTCCAGGAACCCTCTCCTTACTCTCGGGGTCTTATTCGCCCACACAAACCCCATAATGCTCCTGCCTACTCTCTTAAAAAAGGCCTTAGTGATCACGATGGGAAGGCACTGAAACACAAACAGAAACCTTGGAAGGACCACCATTTTGACCGACTGCACTCTACCCACCAGCGAGAGCGGTAACATGTCCCATCTTTTGAAATCCTCCTCCATTTGCTCCACCAACCTCGTCAGATTCAGTTTATGTAGGGTCCCCCAACTCCTGGCTATCTGGATCCCCAGATACCGAAAGCTCCCCTCCGCCCTCCTCAGCGGTAGGTCCCCTATCCCTCTTTCTTGGTCCCCTGCCTGTAATACAAAGAGCTCACTCTTCCCTACATTGAGCTTATAGCCCAAAAAGTCCCCAAACTCCCTTAGAGTCTCTGCATGACCTCCACCATCCCCTCCATTGGATCCGCCACGTACAGCAACAGGTCATCCGCATATAGCGACACCCGATGCTCTTCTCCCCCTCAGACCACCCCCCTCCATTTATTAGACTCCCTCAATGACATGGCCAATGGTTTGATCGCCAATGCGAACAACAGGGGGGACAGGGGGCACCCCTGCCTCGTCCCTCGGTACAGTCGAAAGTACTCCGACCTTCGCCGGTCCGTCATTACACTCGCCATCGGGGCTCTGTAAAGGAGCTTAACCCAATTGATAAACCCTACCCCGAACCCAAACCTACGCAGCACCTCCCAGAGGTACTCCCACTCTACTCGGTCATAGGCCTTCTCCGCGTCCATAGCTGCCACTATCTCCGCCTCTCCCTCCTCCGATGGCATCATTATCACATTTAAGAGCCGCCGCACATTGGTGTTTAGTTGCCTGCCCTTTACAAATCCCGTCTGGTCCTCGTGGATTACCCCCGGAACACAGTCCTCGATCCTCGTGGCCAGCACTTTTGCCAGCAACTTTGCATCCACATTGAGGAGCGAGGTCTGCCTGTACGATCCACATTGCAGTGGGTCCTTGTCCCGCTTTAGGATCAAAGAAATTGTCGCTTCCGACATTGTCGGGGGCAGGGTCCCCTCCTCTCTTGCCTCATTAAAGGTCCTCACCAGTAGCGGGACCAACAGGTCTGTAGAACTCCACCGGGAATCCGTCCGGTCCCGGGGCCTTCCCCGCCTGCATGCTCCCCAAACCCTTGCTCAGCTCCTCCAACCCAATTGGTGCCCCCAAACCAGCCACCTCTTGCTCCTCCACCCTTGGGAATCTCAGCTGATCTAGGAATCGTCTCATCCCCTCTTGCCCCGCTGGGGGCTGGGATCTGTACAGCTCTTCATAAAAGGCCTTGAATACCTCGTTTATTTTCGTCGCACTCCGAACCGTGGCTCCCCTTCCATCTTTGACTCCCCCTATTTCCCTCGCTGCCATCCTCTTACGGAGCTGGTGTGCCAGCATCCGACTAGCCTTTTCCCCATACTCGTAGGTCGCCCCCTGCGCTTTCCTCCACTGTGCCTCCGCCTTCCCTGTGGTCAACAGGTCAAACTCCGTCTGGAGCCGTCGTCTTTCCCCAAGTAATCTTTCCTCCGGGGCCTCTGCGTATCTCCTGTCTACTCTCAAAATCTCCCCCACTAACCTCTCCCTTTCCATACCCTCTGTCTTCTCCCTATGAGCCCTAATGGAAATTAGCTCTCCCCTGATCACCGCCTTCAACGCCTCCCATACCACCCCCACCCGCACCTCCCCATTGTCGTTGGCCTCCAAGTACCTTTCGATACACCCCTTCACCTTCCCACACATCACCTCGTCCGCCAGCAGTCCCACATCCAGCCGCCACAACGGGCGTTGGTCCCTCTCCTCTCCCAGCTCCAGTTCCATCCAGTGCGGGGCATGGTCCGAAACGGCTATAGCCGAATACTCCGTCCCTTCCACCCTCGGGTTGAGCGCCCTACCCAGAACAAAGAAATCTATCCGGGAGTAGGCTTTGTGTACATGGGAGAGGAAAGAAAATTCCCTGGCCTGCGGCCTTGCAAACCGCCATGGGTCCTGTGGTGGTATGTATTAGGGGTCATGTGGGACTGTGAAGCCGAGATGCTATTGGCTGACAGATCCCGGGTCCTGGTTGGCTGCCGACTCCTGGCTCCGCCCTGAAGGCGGAGTATAAGAACCCGAGCTTCTCCCCGCAGCTTCATTCTGTTGCTGAGCTGCTGGGGACAAGCATCGTTTAATAAAGCCTGGATCGACTTCATCACTTCTCGTCTCTCGTAAGTCATTGTGCGCTACAGGTCCACTCCCCCATCTGATCCATAAACCCCCTAAGTACATTGGCCGCCGCCGGCCTCTTTCCAGTCCTTGATTTGGAGCGGTCCAGTGCTGGATCCAACACTGTATTGAAGTCCCCTCCCATTATCAGGCCTCCTATCTCCAGGTCCGGAATGCGCCCCAACATGCGCTTCATGAATCCGGCATCATCCCAGTTCGGGGCGTATACGTTTACCAACACCACCCACGTCCCTTGCAGCCTACCGCTCACCATTACATATCGCCCTCCATTGTCCGCTACGATAGTCTTGGCCTCAAATGACACCCGCTTTCCCACCAATATTGCCACCCCTCTATTCTTCGCGTCCAGTCCAGAGTGGAATACCTGTCCTACCCATCCCTTTCTTAGCCTGACCTGGTCCGCCACCTTCAGGTGTGTCTCTTGGAGCATGGCCACGTCCGCCTTCAGTCCCTTTAAGTGCGCAAACACTCGAGCCCTCTTCACCGGCCCATTCAGGCCCCTCACATTCCACGTTATCAGCCGGATTGGAGGGACTCTCACCCCCCCCACGCCCCGCCGACTTAGCCATCTCCTTTTCTGGGCCAGTCCCGTGTCCACGCCTCCCTCACCCTCCAGTCCCCCAGAGGGGGGATCCCCGTCCCGACCACCTCTTCTGTGTCCCATTCCCTTTCGGCCAGTGCAGCAGCAACCCTTTCCCCCCCCCCCCCCCTTCCCCCCCTCCCCTCTCCCCCGCTAGACCCCGGTCTAGCTTTTTTGCTCCCCCCATGTCACTCCCGTAAGTCAGCTGACACCTGCTGACCCCGGCTTCCCCCGCCGTCCCATTGACCTCCCCGCGTGGGAGTCTCCCAATCCATATGCATTCCTTCGTTCCCCTTCCCGCCTTTCTTCCCGCGCGCGGGAAAACACCGCGCGCTTTCCAAAGCCCGCTCCGCCCCCTCTGGCGCAGCTCCTGTCGCGGCCTTGTCTCTCTCCCCCAGCCCATGTAACATTCCCTGCGCGTGATTGACCCCCTATATACAACAACCATCACACATCAATCCCCAAAACATCCCCCCCCCCACCCTCACAAACCCTCAGTTAGAGTCCAACTTTTCGGCTTGTACAAAGGTCCACGCCTCTTCAGGCGTTTAGAAGTAATAGTGTTGGCCCTTGTATGTGACCCACAGTCGCACTGGCTGCAGCATTCCGAATTTCACTTCTTTCCGGTACAACGCCGCTTTGGCCCGGTTGAAACCCGCTCTCCGCTTTGCAACCTCCGTGCTCCAGTCCAGGTATATTCGGATCTCTGCATTGTCCCACTTACTGCTTCGCTCCTTCTTGGCCTATCTCAGGACCCACTCTCTGCCCGTGAACCGGTGGAACCTCACCACCATTGCCCTTGGCGGCTCATTTGCCTGGGGCTTCTTCGCCAGCACCCGATGTGCCCCGTCCAACTCCAGCGGCCTCGAAGGGGCCTTCGTGCCCATCATCGCCTCGAGCATCGTGCTCGCGTATGCCCCGGCATCAGCCCCCTCCACTCCCTCAGGGAGACCCAGGATTCGCAGATTCTTTCTCCTCGACCTGTTCTCCAGATCTTCGAGTCTTCCCGCCCACCTCTTGTGTGGCGCCTCGTTCTGCTCCACTCTCACCGCCAGGCCCACGAGCTCGTCCTCGGTCTGACTAACTCTTTTCTGTACTTCCTGGATCTTAGCTTCGTGGACCTTCTGGGTGATCCTGAGTCCTTCAATTGCCGAAAGCATAGGCGCCAACATCTCCTTGCGCATCTCCTCGAAGCAGCGCTTGATGAACTCCTGCAGCTCCCCTTTGTCCCTGGCCGCCGCCATTTTGTTTTCTTTCCCTCACTTCTCCCGTTGCTCCAGTGCCGCTCCTTTGGCCGTTACACTTCTGGTCCGTTTAAAAAGTCGATGGAAACTCCTGAAAAAGGTCTGAGAGTCAGTTCCAGACGGGAGCTGCCGAATGCGCGACCTACTCCTCCATGGCCGCCACCGGAAACCTCGTCCCTGCTTCTTCAATGGCCTTGGTAGATCCTTTCACAGTTGTTCCCTCTGCTGCTAGAATTCACCTTTGATAGAGTCAAGTCAGATTGCAGCTTTAAGCTTGCCCTTCCCCCGCCTGCATGCTGGAAGAGGCCCTTGTCTAAACCTGCAGCCAAAGCCAAATCCTTTACTGTTTCTGCCGGGTCTGGTAGCCAAAAGACACAACATTCCAGGGGGACACTGTCAGGGGAATGTTGCAGTCTTCTTCCCACACCGGGAAATTTCAAACAAATGCCGTGGGGGCCCTGTAAAAGAGCCCAAAAGTCCGTTCCAAGTGGGAGCTACCGAATATGCGACCTAGCTCTGCATAGCCGCTCCCGGAAGTCTCTTCTTTGAATTCTTTGAGGATACGATGAGACACATCGATGAAGGTCGGGCAGTGGATGTGGTGTATATGGATTTCAGTAAGGCATTTGATAAGGTTCCCCATGGCAGACTCATTCAGAAAGTTAGGGGGCATGGGATACAGGGAAATTTGGCTGTCTGGATACAGAATTGGCTGGCCGAAAGAAGACAGCGAGTGGTAGTGGATGGAAAGTATTCCGCCTGGAGGTCGATGACCAGTTGTGTACCACAAGGATCTGTTCTGGGACCTCTGCTCTTTGTGGTTTTTATCTAAGAACTTGGATGAGAAATTGGAAGGGTGGGTTAGTAAGT
Source organism: Scyliorhinus torazame (assembly GCF_047496885.1). Taxonomy (NCBI): domain Eukaryota; kingdom Metazoa; phylum Chordata; class Chondrichthyes; order Carcharhiniformes; family Scyliorhinidae; genus Scyliorhinus; species Scyliorhinus torazame. The sequence goes on from NW_027307790.1 coordinate 162,100, forward strand.
TTGCCGATGACATGAATGTTGGTGCGTTGTAGATAGTGTTGAGGGTTGTTGCAGGTTACATCAGGACATTGACAGGATGCAGAGCTGGGCTGAGAAGTGGCAGATGGAGTTTAACCTTGATAAAGGTGAAGTGATTCATTTTGGAAGGTCGAATTTGAATGCTGAATACAGGGTTAAAGGCAGGATTCTTGGAAGTGTGGCGGAACAGAGGGATCTTGGGGTCCACGTACATAGATCCCTCAAAGCTGCCACCCAGGTTGATAGGGTTGTTAAGATGGCGTATGGTGTGTTGGCTTTCATGAACAGGAGGATTGAGTTGCGAGGTTTTGCTGCAGCTTTATAAAACTCTAGTTAGACAACACTTGGAATATTGTGTCCAGTTCTGGTCGCCTCATTATAGGAAGTGTCATGTGAGAGTACCTTTAAGAAATGGATCAAATGGCTGCTAGGGCCTTCCCCCGGTAGGTCATCCCCCCCAACAGCATCCAAAATGGTATACGTCTGCCCGCTCATTTTCTTTCCACTGACTCTAACCCAGCTACTCTTGTCCTGTACCTTGGGTGTGGCTCCCTCCCTGTAACTCTTCTCTATCACCCCCTCTGCCTCCCGGATGATCCAAAGTTCATCCATTACTGCACTGAGAGTATCACACTGAGAGAATTACACTGAGTGTTACATTGAGTGTGTTATACTGTGGTTATTACACTGAGTATCGCGCCGGGAGAATCGCGCCGGGAGAATCGCGCCGGGAGAATCGCGCCGGGAGAATCGCGCCGGGAGAATAGCGCCGGGAGAATCGCGCCGGGAGAATCGCGCCGGGAGTACTGCGCAGAGAGTATTACGCAGAGAGTATTACACAGAGAGTATTACACAGAGAGTATTACACAGAGAGAGTATTCCACCACCACAGGGTCTATTACACGACAGGGTCTATTACACCACAGGGTCTATTACACCACAGGGTCTATTACACCACAGGGTCTATTACACCGGGTCTATTACACCGAGAGTATTACACCAAGAGTATTACACTGGGAGTATTACACTGGGAGTATTACACTGGGAGTATACACGGTGAGTACTGCACAGAGAGTATACACTGAGAGTCTTGCACTGAGAGAATTACACTGAGAGAATTACATTGGGTCTATTACAGTGAGAATATACACTGAGAATATACACGGTGAGTACTGCACAGAGAGTATACACTGAGAGTCTTGCACTGAGAGTATTACACTGAGAGTCTTGCACTGAGAGTATACACTGAGAGTCTTGCACTGAGAGTATTACACTGAGAGTCTTGCACTGAGAATATTACACTTAGAATTACACTGACAGTATACACTGAGATTATTACACTGCGAGTACTGCACTTAGAGTACTGCACTGAGAGCACTGCGCTGAGAGAATTACACTGAGTGAACAAGCATTCTTTGAATATGTGGAGTTCTGTGCAAATGAAAAAAGCGCAAAATCGGGAAAGGTGGCCGTTGCCATTAATGCTGTGGCGCAGCACAGAAAACTGCACACAATGGCTGGTGGCCATTTTGAAAGTGACATCACGAGCGGGGAGATGTGCGCACGCTGTGGCCACGGCCACAGTAAATAAAACTGTCCGGCAAAAAGCAAACAATGTTCCAATCGTGGCAAATATAATCACTTTGCAGCACAGTGTCATTCTGCAACAGCCTCAACAGATAATACATTTAAAAGATCGTCCATCAATTATAGGAAGATTCGGAGTATACAGAATGAAGGAAACGGATAATGATGATTCCTCCCAGTATTACTGAAAGATACTTTCATGGTCGATACGATTACGGGGGTTAATGCTCTGGACTGTGATAACAATCCGATATATCAGCTCTTCAAAATGATTCAAGTGTGGACTGTACTATCGATATAAATGGGTCTGAAATTCTGTTTAAATTAGAGACAGGTGCACACGTGAATTTAATAACCGAAAAGGATTTAAGACAAGAGCACAGTAAACCACAAATAAAGAAATCAACCTGTCGAGTGACTGACTATAATGGCAATGTCATAGCCACAAGAGGCTCCTTCCGTCTCATTGTTCAGAATGGCGACATCAGCACTTCGAAATAGTAGAAAATGATGAATTATCACTACTTGGGGTGGATGCTGGCAGCAAACTCAACTTGGTTCAAAGGACTTGGGCAGCACGGTAACACACGTGGCTAGCACTGTGGCTTCACAGCGCCTGGGTCCCAGGTTCGATTCCCCGCTGGGTCACTGTCTGTAAGGACTCTGCAAGGTTTCCCCGTGTCTGCTTGGGTTTCCTCCGGGTGCTCCGGTTTCCACCCACAGTCCAAAGACGTGCAGGTTAGGTGGATTGGCCATGCTAAAAATTGCCCTTAGTGTCCAAAAATGTTAGGAAGGGTTATTGGGTTATGGGGATAGGGTGGAAGTGAGGGCTTAAGTGGGTTGGTGGACCGAATGGCCTCCTTCTGCACTGTATGTTCTATGTATCTATGTATCTATGATCCACACAACCAATAATTGAAATGTCACGCTTAAAGGTGAAATTGAACAAACTTTTATCAAGAGCTACAAATAATGTTGATACCAGGGCTTCAGAAATAGTACACATTGTGGAAGCACAAGCTTCATTTATTGCAGAAATGCTACGAGTGTCTGACAACAAGCGACATCTAATACGAGAAGGACAGAGAAGGACTCAACACTCCAAAGGGTAATCCCATACCTGAAAGAAGAATGGCCCAATGGTTGTTGTTCCAGTTTTCGTAGTGTCAAAGATGTCTTCACTGTGATTAACGGATTCCTACTTAAAGGAGACAGAATAGTCATTTCCTCCTGCCAACGGAAATACATCTTGGAACAGATACATGAAGGGCATCAAGGAATTGAAAAATGTCTCAGACAAGCAAGGCAATCTGTGCACTGGCCTGGGATCAACAAGGATGTGGACCATATGTGCAGGAAGGCAGCATTTGTCAAGGCATCAATCTGCACAATGTAAACAAGCTTTGAAGAAAATGAAGTAGCCACTTATCCATGGCTGAAAGTTGGAATGGACCTATTCTATTTTATAGGACATGATTATTTAGTCATTATTGACTACCATTCAAACTATCCTGAGGTTATTACACTCACGCATTCAACAACTCGATCAGTAATCAGAGCAGCAAAATCTGCTGTATTTGCCCGACATGGACTTCCATTGAACGTTATTTCCAACAATGGTCCTTGTTTTACCGGCTGGGAATGGTCACAATTTGCGGAAAGTTATAATTTCCACCGTATAACATCAAGTCCATTGTGCCCCCAATCAAACGGAAAAGCTGAGAAAGGTGTCGGAATAGTTAAGGAAGCTATTCAGCAAAGCACTAGATGACAACAAAGATTGCTCTTTAGCACTGTTGACACACAGAGCTACTCCATTGTCATCAGGTTTGCCCCCGCCCAGATGTTGATGGGAAGAAAAATTCATACGACTCTACCAAAAATCACAATTCCAAATATGGCTGAACAACTGCTTCATGACAGAATAAGGTTACAAAAGTAGAAAACAACAAGCCTACTACAACAGGCGTTTAGAACCTTTACCGCCGTTACAAGAATGAGATTATGTCAGAGTACAGAATCCTGATGGTGGATGGTCACATGTATTACGAGAGATCGCACCAGTGCAAACTGAACACGGCACAATGTTTCGAAGGAATCGAAGAGCATTATTGAAGATAAAGAACTACTACGTTCCATTTCAAACTCCGAGCATTGTCGCTCCGGATGCCATATTCCACAACATTGACTTTTCAAATCCTTCATTGCCAACAAGAAATCCAGAAAACATGGAAGACGATTTGAACACTTCAACAAGAACACCAAGAAGATCGCCGATAACAAGAAAACTGCCGAATACGCTGAATTTATAATGACACGTTAACAACTAGTATTCCGTAATCACTGCTGTGATATGACATTTAGCTTTTGCTATTGAATGTAAAAAAAAAAATAATGAATTCTCTAATGTTATATTCAAAAAAATCTTACAAACAGAATTTATAACCTTTTTCTCAAAGAAAGGAGGATGTGACATTATGAGAAATGTACAAAACTGTAAGGGTTAATGTTATGTCCGAATCAACCATTAGAGGGAGCTGGGTGCAGAACTATATAAATCATCGATGCCAAGCCTTCTGGGAGAGGGTTGAGGAGAAGGTTCGAAGACAGACTCTAAGAAAGCTAGTGTGAGTGGGAGCAAATCATAGTTATTGTATTAGTGTTGAGATTAGTGGTAGATGAGTGTGGATTGTATATGTGTTGTCAATTATTTATTATATAGAAGTAAGAGTTGATTTCAATTAAGTAGTGTAGATAAATCTTTAGCTTTGTTTAATATAAAAGTGAATTGTGGTCTTTATGAATATTACGCCAACCATCCTAGGATCTGAACCACACATAACATTCGAGGCGTTTCTTTACCCACTTCCCTTCCGGCATTTCGCCTGCCCTTGAGGCATTCCAGCTTGTACTGTCGAAAGTTCTTGAAGGCAAAGGGATTACCGCCACCTGGTCAACATCCTGGCACATGGTTCTTTCAGAGCCGCAACATGACCATTGGATAAGAGAGGCTATCCAGGAAGTGGGCCTCATGCGGAACAGCAAGTGTGAGTTCGCCAGCACCAGGATACAATTCACCCAACGGCATGGTGTCAAGGTCGATCCACAGGATACAAAGACCATTGATGAGTTTCCCCAATTGAATTCCATCACCGACATTCAACATTTTGGGGGGATGGGAAACTATGTGGGAAGGCTGATTTCCAGTTTGGCCACGCTCATGGAACCCTTAAGCAATATCCTGCAGAGAGGCCAACAATGGTTCTGGGGTGTGAAACAACTCATGGCCTTTCAATCCATTAAACTTTGACTAGTCTCCTCGGATGTCCAGGCGCACTATGACCCCACTTTGCCCATTGTCGCCGCTGCTGATGCTTCCTGGTGTCATCCAGCTGTGAAAGGACGATGACGGGAAACGGGTCCATTTTGCTTCTGCAGCCCTCATGGAAACTTGTGCCGCTACTGAGAAGGCGGCAGTGGCAGAGACATGGGTGGTCATGGCTGTTTCTCATTACCCAATGGGGCTGCTTGTCAAAGCTTACGGATAGCACAAAGCCTGGCAGTATTGTAAACTATGAAGAGGACAGAGTCGAGCCTTAAAGCACACAGGGCAAGTTGATAAAGTGGGCAGATAGGCAGCAGATGAAGTTCAATGTGGAGACATGGGAGTTGATGCATTTTGGTAAGAAGAACATGGAGAGACAATATAAAATAACCCTAATTTAATGCCTAATATTCATTTTGGGGAAAAAGTGATTATCTCGGCGAATGAACCATTTTGAGTATTTTTCCATTTCGGTTCAGCGCAGTTTGCATCTAAAGTAGCTAGTTTGTGCCAAACATTCATTTTGGAAAAAAAGTGATCTTCTCGGCGAGTTAAGCATTTTGAGTAATTTACCGGTTGATTTCAGAGCGGCTTGCATGAAAATGTACTATTTCTTGCCACACATTCAGTTTGGAAAAAAAGTGATGATCTTGGCGAGTTAAGCAGTTTCAATAATTTGCCATTTGGTTTCAGAGCAGCTTAATTTAAATTTGCTATTTTTACCCAAACATTCGTTTGGGGAAAAAAAAGTGATTATCTCGGCGAGTCAAGCGTTTTGAGTAATGTTCCGGTTGGGGTCAGAGCGTCTTCCATGTAAATGTACAATTTCTTGCCACTCATTCATTTTGGAAAACAAGTCATTATCTCGGAGAGTTAGCATTTTCAATAATTGCCATTAAGTTTCAGAGCAGCTTGCATTTAAATTAGCAATTTTTCGCCAAACATTCGTTTTGGAAATAAATTGATTTCCTCGTTAAGCATTTTGAGCAATGTACAGTTGGTTTTCAGAGCGTCTTGCATGAAAATGTACTACTTCTTGTCAGACATTAATTTTGGAAAAAAGTGATTATCTCGACTGGGTAAACATTTTTTATAATTTGACATTTGGTTTCAGAGCAGCTTGCATCTTAATTTGCTATTGTTTGCTATAATTGCTATTTTTTCCCAAACAATCATTTTGCGAAAAAAAGTGGTATGCTGAGTGTGCTGTGCATTTTCAGGAATTGGCCGGTTTGTTTCAGAGCATCGATCTTCACAATTAACTATTTTTTGGCAATCATTGATTTAAGAAAAAAAAGTGATTATCTCGGCGAGTTAACCATTTTGAGAAATTTTCCGTTTGTTTTCAGAGCAGCTTGCATTTTGTGCTAACAATTCGTTTTGGAAAAAAGTGATTATCTCGGCAAGTTATTTTGAGTAATTTTCCTTATGGGGGTCAGAGCAGCTTGCATCAAAATTAACAATTTAATGCCTAATATTCATTTTGGGGAAAAAGTGATTATCTCGGCGAATGAACCATTTTGAGTAATTTTCCATTTCGGTTCAGAGCAGTTTGCATCTAAAGTAGCTAGTTTGTGCCAAACATTCATTTTGGAAGAAATGTACAGTTGGTTTTCAGAACGTCTTGCATGAAAATGTACTATTTCTTGTCAAACATTAATTTTGGAAAAAATTGATTATCTCGGCTGGGTAAACATTTTTAATAATTTGGCATTTGGTTTCAGAGCAGCTTGCATCTCAATTTGCTATAATTGCTATTTTTTCCCAAACATTCATTTTGCGGAAAAAAGTGATCTTCGAAGTATGCTGTGCATTTTCAGGAATTGGCCGGTTTGCTTCAGAGCATCGATCTTCACAATTAACTATTTTTTGGCAATCATTGATTAAGGGAAAAAAAATGATTATCTCGGCGAGTTAACCATTATGAGAAATTTTCCGTTTGTTTTCAGAGCAGCTTGCATCTAAAGTTACTATTTTGTGCTAACAATTCGTTTTGGGAAAAAGTGATTATCTCGGCGAGTTATTTTGAGTAATTTTCCTTATGGGGTCAGCTTGCATCAAAATTAACAATTTAATGCCTAATATTCATTTTGGGGAAAAAGTGATTATCTCGGCGAATGAACCATTTTGAGTAATTTTCCATTTCGGTTCAGAGCAGTTTGCATCTAAAGTAGCTAGTTTGTGCCAAACATTCATTTTGGAAGAAATGTACAGTTGGTTTTCAGAACGTCTTGCATGAAAATGTACTATTTCTTGTCAAACATTAATTTTGGAAAAAATTGATTATCTCGGCTGGGTAAACATTTTTAATAATTTGGCATTTGGTTTCAGAGCAGCTTGCATCTCAATTTGCTATAATTGCTATTTTTTCCCAAACATTCATTTTGCGGAAAAAAGTGATCTTCGGAGTGTGCTGTGCATTTTCAGGAATTGGCCGGTTTGCTTCAGAGCATCGATCTTCACAATTAACTATTTTTTGGCAATCATTGATTAAGGGAAAAAAAATGATTATCTCGGCGAGTTAACCATTATGAGAAATTTTCCGTTTGTTTTCAGAGCAGCTTGCATCTAAAGTTACTATTTTGTGCTAACAATTCGTTTTGGGAAAAAGTGATTATCTCGGCGAGTTATTTTGAGTAATTTTCCTTATGGGGTCAGCTTGCATCAAAATTAACAATTTAATGCCTAATATTCATTTTGGGGAAAAAGTGATTATCTCGGCGAATGAACAATGTTGAGTAATTTTCCATTTCGGTTCAGAGCAGTTTGCATTTAAAGTAGCTAGTTTGTGCCAAACATTCATTTTGGAAAAAAGTGATTTTCTCGGCGAGTTAAGCATTTTGAGTAATTTACCGGTTGATTTCAGAGCGTCTTGCATGAAAATGTACTATTTCTTGCCACACATTCATTTTGAAAAAAAAGTGATGATCTCGGCGAGTTAAGCATTTTCAATAATTTGCCATTTGGTTTCAGAGCAGCTTAATTTAAATTTCCTATTTTTTCCCAAACATTCGTTTTGGAAAGAAATTGATTATCTCGGCGAGTCAAGCATTTTGAGTAATTTTCCGGTTGGGGTCAGAGCGTCTTCCATGTAAATGTACTATTTCTTGCCACTCATTCAGTTTCGAAAACAAGTCATTATCTCGGCGAGTTAAGCCTTTTCAAATATTGCCATTTGGTTTCAGAGCAGCTTAATTTAAATTAGCTATTTTTTGCCAAACAGTCGTTTTGGAAAGAAAGTGATTTCCTCGTTAAGCATTTTGAGAAATGTACAGTTGGTTTTCAGAGCGTCTTGCATGAAAATGTACTATTTCTTGTCAAACATTAATTTTGGAAAAAAGTGATTATCTCGGCTGGGTAAACATTTTTAATAATTTGACATTTGGTTTCAGAGCAGCTTGCATCTCAATTTGCTATTGTTTGCTATAATTGCTATTTTTTCCCAAACAATCATTTGGCGGAAAAAAGTGATCTTCTGAGTGTGCTGTGCATTTTCAGGAATTGGCCGGTTTGTTTCAGAGCATCGATCTTCACAATTAACTATTTTTTGGCAATCATTGATTTAGGAAAAAAAGTGATTATCTCGGCGAGTTAACCATTTTGAGAAATTTTCCGTTTGTTTTCAGAGCAGCTTGCATCTAAAGTTACTATTTTGTGCTAACAATTCGTTTTGGAAAAAAGTGATTATCTCGGCGAGTTATTTTGAGTAATTTTCCTTATGGGGTCAGCTTGCATCAAAATTAACAATTTAATGCCTAATATTCATTTTGGGAAAAAAGTTATTATCTCGGCGAATGAACCATTTTGAGTATTTTTCCATTTCGGTTCAGAGCAGTTTGCATCTAAAGTAGCTAGTTTGTGCCAAACATTCATTTTGGAAGAAATGTACAGTTGGTTTTCAGAACGTCTTGCATGAAAATGTACTATTTCTTGTCAAACATTAATTTTGGAAAAAATTGATTATCTCGGCTGGGTAAACATTTTTAATAATTTGGCATTTGGTTTCAGAGCAGCTTGCATCTCAATTTGCTATAATTGCTATTTTTTCCCAAACATTCATTTTGCGGAAAAAAGTGATCTTCGGAGTGTGCTGTGCATTTTCAGGAATTGGCCGGTTTGCTTCAGAGCATCGATCTTCACAATTAACTATTTTTTGGCAATCATTGATTAAGGGAAAAAAAATGATTATCTCGGCGAGTTAACCATTATGAGAAATTTTCCGTTTGTTTTCAGAGCAGCTTGCATCTAAAGTTACTATTTTGTGCTAACAATTCGTTTTGGGAAAAAGTGATTATCTCGGCGAGTTATTTTGAGTAATTTTCCTTATGGGGTCAGCTTGCATCAAAATTAACAATTTAATGCCTAATATTCATTTTGGGGAAAAAGTGATTATCTCGGCGAATGAACCATTTTGAGTAATTTTCCATTTCGGTTCAGAGCAGTTTGCATCTAAAGTAGCTAGTTTGTGCCAAACATTCATTTTGGAAAAAAGGTGATTTTCTCGGCGAGTTAAGCAGTTTCAATAATTTGCCATTTGGTTTCAGAGCAGCTTGCATTTAAATTAGCAATTTTTCGCCAAACATTCGTTTTGGAAAGAAATTGATTTCCTCGTTAAGCATTTTGAGCAATGTACAGTTGGTTTTCAGAGCGTCTTGCATGAAAATGTACTATTTCTTGTCAAACATTAAATTTGGAAAAAAGTAATTATCTCGGCTGGGTAAACATTTTTAATAATTTGACATTTGGTTTCAGAGCAGCTTGCGTCTCAATTTGCTATTGTATGCTATAATTTCCCAAACATTCATTTTGCGGAAAAAAGTGATCTTCTGAGTGTGCTGTGCATTTTCAGGAATTGGCCGGTTTGTTTCAGAGCATCGATCTTCACAATTAACTATTTTTTGGCAATCATTGATTTAGGAAAAAAAGTGATTATCTCGGCGAGTTAACCATTATGAGAAATTTTCCGTTTGGTTTCAGAGCAGCTTGCATCTAAAGTTACTATTTTGTGCGAACAATTTGTTTTGGAAAAAAGTGAATATCTCGGCGAGTTATTTTGAGTAATTTTCCTTATGGGGTCAGCTTGCATCAAAATTAACAATTTAATGCCTAATATTCATTTTGGGGAAAAAGTGATTATCTCGGCGAATGAACAATGTTGAGTAATTTTCCATTTCGGTTCAGAGCAGTTTGCATTTAAAGTAGCTAGTTTGTGCCAAACATTCATTTTGGAAAAAAGTGATTTTCTCGGCGAGTTAAGCATTTTGAGTAATTTACCGGTTGATTTCAGAGCGTCTTGCATGAAAATGTACTATTTCTTGCCACACATTCATTTTGAAAAAAAAGTGATGATCTCGGCGAGTTAAGCATTTTCAATAATTTGCCATTTGGTTTCAGAGCAGCTTAATTTAAATTTCCTATTTTTTCCCAAACATTCGTTTTGGAAAGAAATTGATTATCTCGGCGAGTCAAGCATTTTGAGTAATTTTCCGGTTGGGGTCAGAGCGTCTTCCATGTAAATGTACTATTTCTTGCCACTCATTCAGTTTCGAAAACAAGTCATTATCTCGGCGAGTTAAGCCTTTTCAAATATTGCCATTTGGTTTCAGAGCAGCTTAATTTAAATTAGCTATTTTTTGCCAAACAGTCGTTTTGGAAAGAAAGTGATTTCCTCGTTAAGCATTTTGAGAAATGTACAGTTGGTTTTCAGAGCGTCTTGCATGAAAATGTACTATTTCTTGTCAAACATTAATTTTGGAAAAAAGTGATTATCTCGGCTGGGTAAACATTTTTAATAATTTGACATTTGGTTTCAGAGCAGCTTGCATCTCAATTTGCTATTGTTTGCTATAATTGCTATTTTTTCCCAAACAATCATTTTGCGGAAAAAAGTGATCTTCTGAGTGTGCTGTGCATTTTCAGGAATTGGCCGGTTTGTTTCAGAGCATCGATCTTCACAATTAACTATTTTTTGGCAATCATTGATTTAGGAAAAAAAGTGATTATCTCGGCGAGTTAACCATTTTGAGAAATTTTCCGTTTGTTTTCAGAGCAGCTTGCATCTAAAGTTACTATTTTGTGCTAACAATTCGTTTTGGAAAAAAGTGATTATCTCGGCGAGTTATTTTGAGTAATTTTCCTTATGGGGTCAGCTTGCATCAAAATTAACAATTTAATGCCTAATATTCATTTTGGGAAAAAAGTTATTATCTCGGCGAATGAACCATTTTGAGTATTTTTCCATTTCGGTTCAGAGCAGTTTGCATCTAAAGTAGCTAGTTTGTGCCAAACATTCATTTTGGAAAAAAGTGATCTTCTCGGCGAGTTAAGCATTTTGAGTAATTTACCGGTTGATTTCAGAGCGGCTTGCATGAAAATGTACTATTTCTTGCCAAACATTCAGTTTGGAAAAAAAGTGATGATCTCGGCGAGTTAAGCAGTTTCAATAATTTGCCATTTGGTTTCAGAGCAGCTTAATTTAAATTTGCTATTTTTACCCAAACATACGTTTGGGGAAAAAAAAGTGATTATCTCGGCGAGTAAAGCATTTTGAGTAATGTTCCGGTTGGGGTCAGAGCGTCTTCCATGTAAATGTACTATTTCTTGCCACTCATTCAGTTTGGAAAACAAGTCATTATCTCGGAGAGTTAGCATTTTCAATAATTGCCATTAACTTTCAGAGCAGCTTGCATTTAAATTAGCAATTTTTCGCCAAACATTCGTTTTGGAAAGAAATTGATTTCCTCGTTAAGCATTTTGAGCAATGTACAGTTGGTTTTCAGAGCGTCTTGCATGAAAATGTACTATTTCTTGTCAAACATTAAATTTGGAAAAAAGTAATTATCTCGGCTGGGTAAACATTTTTAATAATTTGACATTTGGTTTCAGAGCAGCTTGCATCTCAATTTGCTATTGTTTGCTATAATTGCTATTTTTTCCCAAACATTCATTTTGCGGAAAAAAGTGATCTTCTGAGTGTGCTGTGCATTTTCAGGAATTGGCCGGTTTGTTTCAGAGCATCGATCTTCACAATTAACTATTTTTTGGCAATCATTGATTTAGGAAAAAAAGTGATTATCTCGGCGAGTTAACCATTATGAGAAATTTTCCGTTTGGTTTCAGAGCAGCTTGCATCTAAAGTTACTATTTTGTGCTAACAATTTGTTTTGGAAAAAAGTGATTATCTCGGCAAGTTATTTTGAGTAATTTTCCTTAAGGGGTCAGAGCAGCATGCATCAAAATTAAAAATTTAATGCCTAATATTCATTTTGGGGAAAAAGTGATTATCTCGGCGAATGAACCATTTTGAGTAATTTTCCATTTCGGTTCAGAGCAGTTTGCATCTAAAGTAGCTAGTTTGTGCCAAACATTCATTTTGGAAGAAATGTACAGTTGGTTTTCAGAACGTCTTGCATGAAAATGTACTATTTCTTGTCAAACATTAATTTTGGAAAAAAGTGATTATCTCGGCTGGGTAAACATTTTTAATAATTTGGCGTTTGGTTTCAGAGCAGCTTGCATCTCAATTTGCTATTGTTTGCTATAATTGCTATTTTTTCCCAAACATTCATTACGGAAAAAAGTGATCTTCGGAGTGTGCTGTGCATTTTCAGGAATTGGCCGGTTTGTTTCAGAGCATCGATCTTCACAATTAACTATTTTTTGGCAATCATTGATTTAGGGAAAAAAAATGATTATCTCGGCGAGTTAACCATTATGAGAAATTTTCCGTTTGTTTTCAGAGCAGCTTGCATCTAAAGTTACTACTTTGTGCTAACAATTCGTTTTGGGAAAAAGTGATTATCTCGGCGAGTTATTTTGAGTAATTTTCCTTATGGGGTCAGCTTGCATCAAAATTAACAATTTAATGCCTAATATTCATTTTGGGGAAAAAGTGATTATCTCGGCGAATGAACCATTTTGAGTAATGTTCCGGTTGGGGTCAGAGCGTCTTCCATGTAAATGTACTATTTCTTGCCACTCATTCAGTTTGGAAAACAAGTCATTATCTCGGAGAGTTAGCATTTTCAATAATTGCCATTAACTTTCAGAGCAGCTTGCATTTAAATTAGCAATTTTTCGCCAAACATTCGTTTTGGAAAGAAATTGATTTCCTCGTTAAGCATTTTGAGCAATGTACAGTTGGTTTTCAGAGCGTCTTGCATGAAAATGTACTATTTCTTGTCAAACATTAAATTTGGAAAAAAGTAATTATCTCGGCTGGGTAAACATTTTTAATAATTTGACATTTGGTTTCAGAGCAGCTTGCATCTCAATTTGCTATTGTTTGCTATAATTGCTATTTTTTCCCAAACATTCATTTTGCGGAAAAAAGTGATCTTCTGAGTGTGCTGTGCATTTTCAGGAATTGGCCGGTTTGTTTCAGAGCATCGATCTTCACAATTAACTATTTTTTGGCAATCATTGATTTAGGAAAAAAAGTGATTATCTCGGCGAGTTAACCATTATGAGAAATTTTCCGTTTGGTTTCAGAGCAGCTTGCATCTAAAGTTACTATTTTGTGCTAACAATTTGTTTTGGAAAAAAGTGATTATCTCGGCAAGTTATTTTGAGTAATTTTCCTTAAGGGGTCAGAGCAGCATGCATCAAAATTAAAAATTTAATGCCTAATATTCATTTTGGGGAAAAAGTGATTATCTCGGCGAATGAACCATTTTGAGTAATTTTCCATTTCGGTTCAGAGCAGTTTGCATCTAAAGTAGCTAGTTTGTGCCAAACATTCATTTTGGAAGAAATGTACAGTTGGTTTTCAGAACGTCTTGCATGAAAATGTACTATTTCTTGTCAAACATTAATTTTGGAAAAAAGTGATTATCTCGGCTGGGTAAACATTTTTAATAATTTGGCGTTTGGTTTCAGAGCAGCTTGCATCTCAATTTGCTATTGTTTGCTATAATTGCTATTTTTTCCCAAACATTCATTACGGAAAAAAGTGATCTTCGGAGTGTGCTGTGCATTTTCAGGAATTGGCCGGTTTGTTTCAGAGCATCGATCTTCACAATTAACTATTTTTTGGCAATCATTGATTTAGGGAAAAAAAATGATTATCTCGGCGAGTTAACCATTATGAGAAATTTTCCGTTTGTTTTCAGAGCAGCTTGCATCTAAAGTTACTACTTTGTGCTAACAATTCGTTTTGGGAAAAAGTGATTATCTCGGCGAGTTATTTTGAGTAATTTTCCTTATGGGGTCAGCTTGCATCAAAATTAACAATTTAATGCCTAATATTCATTTTGGGGAAAAAGTGATTATCTCGGCGAATGAACCATTTTGAGTAATTTTCCATTTCGGTTCAGAGCAGTTTGCATCTAAAGTAGCTAGTTTGTGCCAAACATTCATTTTGGAAAAAAGGTGATTTTCTCGGCGAGTTGAGCATTTTGAGTAATTTACAGGTTCATTTCAGAGCGGTTTGCATGAAAATGTACTATTTCTTGCCAAACATTCAGTTTGGAAAAAAAGTGATGATCTCGGCGAGTTAAGCAGTTTCAATAATTTGCCATTTGGTTTCAGAGCAGCTTAATTTAAATTTGCTATTTTTACCCAAACATTCGTTTGGGGAAAAAAAAGTGATTATCTCGGCGAGATATTAGCAATTTTTCGCCAAACATTGTTAAGCATTTTGAGCAATGTACAGTTGGGTTTCAGAGCGTCTTGCATGAAAATGTACTATTTCTTGTCAAACATTAAATTTTTGAAAAAAGTGATTATCTCGGCTGGGTAAACATTTTTAATAATTTGCCATTTGGTTTCAGAGCAGCTTAATTTAAATTTGCTATTTTTACCCAAACATTCGTTTGGGGAAAAAAAAGTGATTATCTCGGCGAGTCAAGCATTATGAGTAATGTTCCGGTTGGGGTCAGAGCGTCTTCCATGTAAATGTACTATTTCTTGCCACTCATTCAGTTTGGAAAACAAGTCATTATCTCGGAGAGTTAGCATTTTCAATAATTGCCATTAAGTTTCAGAGCAGCTTGCATTTAAATTAGCAATTTTTCGCCAAACATTCGTTTTGGAAAGAAATTGATTTCCTCGTTAAGCATTTTGAGCAATGTACAGTTGGTTTTCAGAGCGTCTTGCATGTCTTGTCAGACATTAATTTTGGAAAAAAGTGATTATCTCGGCTGGGTAAACATTTTTAATAATTTGACATTTGGTTTCAGAGCAGCTTGCATCTCAATTTGCTATTGTTTGCTATAATTGCTATTTTTTCCCAAACATTCATTTTGCGGAAAAAAGTGATCTTCTGAGTGTGCTGTGCATTTTCAGGAATTGGCCGGTTTGTTTCAGAGCATCGATCTTCACAATTAACTATTTTTTGGCAATCATTGATTTAGGAAAAAAAGTGATTATCTCGGCGAGTTAACCATTTTGAGAAATTTTCCGTTTGTTTTCAGAGCAGCTTGCATCTAAAGTTACTATTTTGTGCTAACAATTCGTTTTGGAAAAACGTGATTATCTCGGCGAGTTATTTTGAGTAATTTTCCTTATGGGGTCAGCTTGCATCAAAATTAACAATTTAATGCCTAATATTCATTTTGGGGAAAAAGTGATTATCTCGGCGAATGAACAATTTTGAGTAATTTTCCATTTCGGTTCAGAGCAGTTTGCATCTAAAGTAGCTAGTTTGTGCCAAACATTCATTTTGGAAAAAAGGTGATTTTCTCGGCGAGTTTAGCATTTTGAGTAATTTACAGGTTGATTTCAGAGCGGTTTGCATGAAAATGTACTATTTCTTGCCAAACATTCAGTTTGGAAAAAAAGTGATGATCTCGGCGAGTTAAGCAGTTTCAATAATTTGCCATTTGGTTTCAGAGCAGCTTAATTTAAATTTGCTATTTTTACCCAAACATACGTTTGGGGAAAAAAAAGTGATTATCTCGGCGAGTAAAGCATTTTGAGTAATGTTCCGGTTGGGGTCAGAGCGTCTTCCATGTAAATGTACTATTTCTTGCCACTCATTCAGTTTGGAAAACAAGTCATTATCTCGGAGAGTTAGCATTTTCAATAATTGCCATTAACTTTCAGAGCAGCTTGCATTTAAATTAGCAATTTTTCGCCAAACATTCGTTTTGGAAAGAAATTGATTTCCTCGTTAAGCATTTTGAGCAATGTACAGTTGGTTTTCAGAGCGTCTTGCATGAAAATGTACTATTTCTTGTCAAACATTAAATTTGGAAAAAAGTAATTATCTCGGCTGGGTAAACATTTTTAATAATTTGACATTTGGTTTCAGAGCAGCTTGCATCTCAATTTGCTATTGTTTGCTATAATTGCTATTTTTTCCCAAACATTCATTTTGCGGAAAAAAGTGATCTTCTGAGTGTGCTGTGCATTTTCAGGAATTGGCCGGTTTGTTTCAGAGCATCGATCTTCACAATTAACTATTTTTTGGCAATCATTGATTTAGGAAAAAAAGTGATTATCTCGGCGAGTTAACCATTATGAGAAATTTTCCGTTTGGTTTCAGAGCAGCTTGCATCTAAAGTTACTATTTTGTGCTAACAATTTGTTTTGGAAAAAAGTGATTATCTCGGCAAGTTATTTTGAGTAATTTTCCTTAAGGGGTCAGAGCAGCATGCATCAAAATTAAAAATTTAATGCCTAATATTCATTTTGGGGAAAAAGTGATTATCTCGGCGAATGAACCATTTTGAGTAATTTTCCATTTCGGTTCAGAGCAGTTTGCATCTAAAGTAGCTAGTTTGTGCCAAACATTCATTTTGGAAGAAATGTACAGTTGGTTTTCAGAACGTCTTCCATGAAAATGTACTATTTCTTGTCAAACATTAATTTTGGAAAAAAGTGATTATCTCGGCTGGGTAAACATTTTTAATAATTTGGCGTTTGGTTTCAGAGCAGCTTGCATCTCAATTTGCTATTGTTTGCTATAATTGCTATTTTTTCCCAAACATTCATTACGGAAAAAAGTGATCTTCGGAGTGTGCTGTGCATTTTCAGGAATTGGCCGGTTTGTTTCAGAGCATCGATCTTCACAATTAACTATTTTTTGGCAATCATTGATTTAGGAAAAAAAAATGATTATCTCGGCGAGTTAACCATTATGAGAAATTTTCCGTTTGTTTTCAGAGCAGCTTGCATCTAAAGTTACTACTTTGTGCTAACAATTCGTTTTTGGAAAAAGTGATTATCTCGGCGAGTTATTTTGAGTAATTTTCCTTATGGGGTCAGCTTGCATCAAAATTAACAATTTAATGCCTAATATTCATTTTGGGGAAAAAGTGATTATCTCGGCGAATGAACCATTTTGAGTAATTTTCCATTTCGGTTCAGAGCAGTTTGCATCTAAAGTAGCTAGTTTGTGCCAAACATTCATTTTGGAAAAAAGGTGATTTTCTCGGCGAGTTGAGCATTTTGAGTAATTTACAGGTTCATTTCAGAGCGGTTTGCATGAAAATGTACTATTTCTTGCCAAACATTCAGTTTGGAAAAAAAGTGATGATCTCGGCGAGTTAAGCAGTTTCAATAATTTGCCATTTGGTTTCAGAGCAGCTTAATTTAAATTTGCTATTTTTACCCAAACATTCGTTTGGGGAAAAAAAAGTGATTATCTCGGCGAGATATTAGCAATTTTTCGCCAAACATTGTTAAGCATTTTGAGCAATGTACAGTTGGGTTTCAGAGCGTCTTGCATGAAAATGTACTATTTCTTGTCAAACATTAAATTTTTGAAAAAAGTGATTATCTCGGCTGGGTAAACATTTTTAATAATTTGCCATTTGGTTTCAGAGCAGCTTAATTTAAATTTGCTATTTTTACCCAAACATTCGTTTGGGGAAAAAAAAGTGATTATCTCGGCGAGTCAAGCATTATGAGTAATGTTCCGGTTGGGGTCAGAGCGTCTTCCATGTAAATGTACTATTTCTTGCCACTCATTCAGTTTGGAAAACAAGTCATTATCTCGGAGAGTTAGCATTTTCAATAATTGCCATTAAGTTTCAGAGCAGCTTGCATTTAAATTAGCAATTTTTCGCCAAACATTCGTTTTGGAAAGAAATTGATTTCCTCGTTAAGCATTTTGAGCAATGTACAGTTGGTTTTCAGAGCGTCTTGCATGTCTTGTCAGACATTAATTTTGGAAAAAAGTGATTATCTCGGCTGGGTAAACATTTTTAATAATTTGACATTTGGTTTCAGAGCAGCTTGCATCTCAATTTGCTATTGTTTGCTATAATTGCTATTTTTTCCCAAACATTCATTTTGCGGAAAAAAGTGATCTTCTGAGTGTGCTGTGCATTTTCAGGAATTGGCCGGTTTGTTTCAGAGCATCGATCTTCACAATTAACTATTTTTTGGCAATCATTGATTTCGGAAAAAAAGTGATTATCTCGGCGAGTTAACCATTTTGAGAAATTTTCCGTTTGTTTTCAGAGCAGCTTGCATCTAAAGTTACTATTTTGTGCTAACAATTCGTTTTGGAAAAACGTGATTATCTCGGCGAGTTATTTTGAGTAATTTTCCTTATGGGGTCAGCTTGCATCAAAATTAACAATTTAATGCCTAATATTCATTTTGGGGAAAAAGTGATTATCTCGGCGATTGAACAATTTTGAGTAATTTTCCATTTCGGTTCAGAGCAGTTTGCATCTAAAGTAGCTAGTTTGTGCCAAACATTCATTTTGGAAAAAAGGTGATTTTCTCGGCGAGTTTAGCATTTTGAGTAATTTACAGGTTGATTTCAGAGCGGTTTGCATGAAAATGTACTATTTCTTGCCAAACATTCAGTTTGGAAAAAAAGTGATGATCTCGGCGAGTTAAGCAGTTTCAATAATTTGCCATTTGGTTTCAGAGCAGCTTAATTTAAATTTGCTATTTTTACCCAAACATACGTTTGGGGAAAAAAAAGTGATTATCTCGGCGAGTAAAGCATTTTGAGTAATGTTCCGGTTGGGGTCAGAGCGTCTTCCATGTAAATGTACTATTTCTTGCCACTCATTCAGTTTGGAAAACAAGTCATTATCTCGGAGAGTTAGCATTTTCAATAATTGCCATTAACTTTCAGAGCAGCTTGCATTTAAATTAGCAATTTTTCGCCAAACATTCGTTTTGGAAAGAAATTGATTTCCTCGTTAAGCATTTTGAGCAATGTACAGTTGGTTTTCAGAGCGTCTTGCATGAAAATGTACTATTTCTTGTCAAACATTAAATTTGGAAAAAAGTAATTATCTCGGCTGGGTAAACATTTTTAATAATTTGACATTTGGTTTCAGAGCAGCTTGCATCTCAATTTGCTATTGTTTGCTATAATTGCTATTTTTTCCAAAACATTCATTTTGCGGAAAAAAGTGATCTTCTGAGTGTGCTGTGCATTTTCAGGAATTGGCCGGTTTGTTTCAGAGCATCGATCTTCACAATTAACTATTTTTTGGCAATCATTGATTTAGGAAAAAAAGTGATTATCTCGGCGAGTTAACCATTATGAGAAATTTTCCGTTTGGTTTCAGAGCAGCTTGCATCTAAAGTTACTATTTTGTGCTAACAATTTGTTTTGGAAAAAAGTGATTATCTCGGCAAGTTATTTTGAGTAATTTTCCTTAAGGGGTCAGAGCAGCATGCATCAAAATTAAAAATTTAATGCCTAATATTCATTTTGGGGAAAAAGTGATTATCTCGGCGAATGAACCATTTTGAGTAATTTTCCATTTCGGTTCAGAGCAGTTTGCATCTAAAGTAGCTAGTTTGTGCCAAACATTCATTTTGGAAGAAATGTACAGTTGGTTTTCAGAACGTCTTCCATGAAAATGTACTATTTCTTGTCAAACATTAATTTTGGAAAAAAGTGATTATCTCGGCTGGGTAAACATTTTTAATAATTTGGCGTTTGGTTTCAGAGCAGCTTGCATCTCAATTTGCTATTGTTTGCTATAATTGCTATTTTTTCCCAAACATTCATTACGGAAAAAAGTGATCTTCGGAGTGTGCTGTGCATTTTCAGGAATTGGCCGGTTTGTTTCAGAGCATCGATCTTCACAATTAACTATTTTTTGGCAATCATTGATTTAGGAAAAAAAAATGATTATCTCGGCGAGTTAACCATTATGAGAAATTTTCCGTTTGTTTTCAGAGCAGCTTGCATCTAAAGTTACTACTTTGTGCTAACAATTCGTTTTGGGAAAAAGTGATTATCTCGGCGAGTTATTTTGAGTAATTTTCCTTATGGGGTCAGCTTGCATCAAAATTAACAATTTAATGCCTAATATTCATTTTGGGGAAAAAGTGATTATCTCGGCGAATGAACCATTTTGAGTAATTTTCCATTTCGGTTCAGAGCAGTTTGCATCTAAAGTAGCTAGTTTGTGCCAAACATTCATTTTGGAAAAAAGGTGATTTTCTCGGCGAGTTGAGCATTTTGAGTAATTTACAGGTTCATTTCAGAGCGGTTTGCATGAAAATGTACTATTTCTTGCCAAACATTCAGTTTGGAAAAAAAGTGATGATCTCGGCGAGTTAAGCAGTTTCAATAATTTGCCATTTGGTTTCAGAGCAGCTTAATTTAAATTTGCTATTTTTACCCAAACATTCGTTTGGGGAAAAAAAAGTGATTATCTCGGCGAGATATTAGCAATTTTTCGCCAAACATTGTTAAGCATTTTGAGCAATGTACAGTTGGGTTTCAGAGTGTCTTGCATGAAAATGTACTATTTCTTGTCAAACATTAAATTTTTGAAAAAAGTGATTATCTCGGCTGGGTAAACATTTTTAATAATTTGCCATTTGGTTTCAGAGCAGCTTAATTTAAATTTGCTATTTTTACCCAAACATTCGTTTGGGGAAAAAAAAGTGATTATCTCGGCGAGTCAAGCATTATGAGTAATGTTCCGGTTGGGGTCAGAGCGTCTTCCATGTAAATGTACTATTTCTTGCCACTCATTCAGTTTGGAAAACAAGTCATTATCTCAGAGAGTTAGCATTTTCAATAATTGCCATTAAGTTTCAGAGCAGCTTGCATTTAAATTAGCAATTTTTCGCCAAACATTCGTTTTGGAAAGAAATTGATTTCCTCGTTAAGCATTTTGAGCAATGTACAGTTGGTTTTCAGAGCGTCTTGCATGTCTTGTCAGACATTAATTTTGGAAAAAAGTGATTATCTCGGCTGGGTAAACATTTTTAATAATTTGACATTTGGTTTCAGAGCAGCTTGCATCTCAATTTGCTATTGTTTGCTATAATTGCTATTTTTTCCCAAACATTCATTTTGCGGAAAAAAGTGATCTTCTGAGTGTGCTGTGCATTTTCAGGAATTGGCCGGTTTGTTTCAGAGCATCGATCTTCACAATTAACTATTTTTTGGCAATCATTGATTTAGGAAAAAAAGTGATTATCTCGGCGAGTTAACCATTTTGAGAAATTTTCCGTTTGTTTTCAGAGCAGCTTGCATCTAAAGTTACTATTTTGTGCTAACAATTCGTTTAGGAAAAACGTGATTATCTCGTCGAGTTATTTTGAGTAATTTTCCTTATGGGGTCAGCTTGCATCAAAATTAACAATTTAATGCCTAATATTCATTTTGGGGAAAAAGTGATTATCTCGGCGAATGAACAATTTTGAGTAATTTTCCATTTCGGTTCAGAGCAGTTTGCATCTAAAGTAGCTAGTTTGTGCCAAACATTCATTTTGGAAAAAAGGTGATTTTCTCGGCGAGTTTAGCATTTTGAGTAATTTACAGGTTGATTTCAGAGCGGTTTGCATGAAAATGTACTATTTCTTGTCAAACATTAAATTTGGAAAAAAGTAATTATCTCGGCTGGGTAAACATTTTTAATAATTTGACATTTGGTTTCAGAGCAGCTTGCATCTCAATTTGCTATTGTTTGCTATAATTGCTATTTTTTCCCAAACAATCATTTTGCGGAAAAAAGTGATCTTCTGAGTGTGCTGTGCATTTTCAGGAATTGGCCGGTTTGTTTCAGAGCATCGATCTTCACAATTAACTATTTTTTGGCAATCATTGATTTAGGAAAAAAAGTGATTATCTCGGCGAGTTAACCATTTTGAGAAATTTTCCGTTTGTTTTCAGAGCAGCTTGCATCTAAAGTTACTATTTTGTGCTAACAATTCGTTTTGGAAAAAAGTGATTATCTCGGCGAGTTATTTTGAGTAATTTTCCTTATGGGGTCAGCTTGCATCAAAATTAACAATTTAATGCCTAATATTCATTTTGGGAAAAAAGTTATTATCTCGGCGAATGAACCATTTTGAGTATTTTTCCATTTCGGTTCAGAGCAGTTTGCATCTAAAGTAGCTAGTTTGTGCCAAACATTCATTTTGGAAAAAAGTGATCTTCTCGGCGAGTTAAGCATTTTGAGTAATTTACCGGTTGATTTCAGAGCGGCTTGCATGAAAATGTACTATTTCTTGCCAAACATTCAGTTTGGGAAAAAAAGTGATGATCTCGGCGAGTTAAGCAGTTTCAATAATTTGCCATTTGGTTTCAGAGCAGCTTAATTTAAATTTGCTATTTTTACCCAAACATTCGTTTGGGGAAAAAAAAGTGATTATCTCGGCGAGTCAAGCGTTTTGAGTAATGTTCCGGTTGGGGTCAGAGCGTCTTCCATGTAAATGTACTATTTCTTGCCACTCATTCAGTTTGGAAAACAAGTCATTATCTCGGAGAGTTAGCATTTTCAATAATTGCCATTAACTTTCAGAGCAGCTTGCATTTAAATTAGCAATTTTTCGCCAAACATTCGTTTTGGAAAGAAATTGATTTCCTCGTTAAGCATTTTGAGCAATGGTTTTCAGAGCGTCTTGCATGAAAATGTACTATTTCTTGTCAAACATTAAATTTGGAAAAAAGTAATTATCTCGGCTGGGTAAACATTTTTAATAATTTGACATTTGGTTTCAGAGCAGCTTGCATCTCAATTTGCTATTGTTTGCTATAATTGCTATTTTTTCCCAAACATTCATTTTGCGGAAAAAAGTGATCTTCTGAGTGTGCTGTGCATTTTCAGGAATTGGCCGGTTTGTTTCAGAGCATCGATCTTCACAATTAACTATTTTTTGGCAATCATTGATTTAGGAAAAAAAGTGATTATCTCGGCGAGTTAACCATTATGAGAAATTTTCCGTTTGGTTTCAGAGCAGCTTGCATCTAAAGTTACTATTTTGTGCTAACAATTTGTTTTGGAAAAAAGTGAATATCTCGGCGAGTTACTTTGAGTAATTTTCCATTTCGGTTCAGAGCAGTTTGCATTTAAAGTAGCTAGTTTGTGCCAAACATTCATTTTGGAAAAAAAGTGATTTTCTCGGCGAGTTAAGCATTTTCAATAATTTGCCATTTGGTTTCAGAGCACCTTAATTTAAATTTCCTATTTTTCCCCAAACATTCGTTTTGGAAAGAAAGTGATTTCCTCGTTAAGCATTTTGAGAAATGTACAGTTGGTTTTCAGAGCGTCTTGCATGAAAATGTACTATTTCTTGTCAAACATTAATTTTGGAAAAAAGTGTTTATCTCGGCTGTGTTTTCGTTTTTCTGTGTACTGTGTTTTTGTTTTTGTGTGTGTTTTTGTTTTTGTGTGTGTTTTTGTTTTTCTGTGTGTGTGTTTTTTGTTTTTGTGTGTGTATTTGTTTTTGTGTGTGTGTTTGTTTTGTGTGTGCGTGTTTGAGCTTTTGTTATTGTGTGTGTTTTTGTTTTTCTGTGTGTATGTTTTTTGTTTTTGTGTGTGTTTTTGTTTTTGTGCGTATGTTTTTGTTTTTGTGTGTGTTTATGTTTTTGTGTGTGTGTGTGTTTTTTGTTTTTGTGTGTTTTTGTTCTTGTGTGTGTGTCTGTTTGTTTTTGTGCGTATGTTTTTGTTTTTGTGTGAGATTATGTTTTTGTGTGTGTGTGTGTTTTTTGTTTTTGTGTGTGTATGTTTTTTGTTTTTGTGTGTGTTTTTGTTTTTGTGCGTATGTTTTTGTTTTTGTGTGTGTTTATGTTTTTGTGTGTGTGTGTGTTTTTTGTTTTTGTGTGTTTTTGTTTTTCTGTGTGTGTGTTTTTTGTTTTTGTGTGTGTATTTGTTTTTGTGTGTGTGTTTTTGTTTTTGTGTGAGATTATGTTTTTGTGTGTGTGTGTGTTTTTTGTTTTTGTGTGTGTATGTTTTTTGTTTTTGTGTGTGTTTTTGTTTTTGTGCGTATGTTTTTGTTTTTGTGTGTGTTTATGTTTTTGTGTGTGTGTGTGTTTTTTGTTTTTGTGTGTTTTTGTTTTTCTGTGTGTGTGTTTTTTGTTTTTGTGTGTGTATTTGTTTTTGTGTGTGTGTTTGTTTTGTGTGTTTGTTTTTGTTTTTGTGTGTGTTTGAGCTTTTGTTTTTGTGTGTGTGTGTTTTTGTTTTTATGTGTGTGTTTGTTTTTGTGTTTGTTTTTGTTTTTGTGTGTGTTTGAGCTTTTGTTTTTGTCTGTGTTTTTGTTTTTGTGTGTGTTTTAGTTTTTGTGTGCTTTTTTGTTTTCGTGTGTGTTTTCGTTTTTCTGTGTGTGTGTGTTTGTTTTTGTGTGTGTTTTTGTTTTTGTGTGTGTGTGTGTTTGAACTTTTGTTTTTGTGTGTGTTTTTGTTTTTCTGTGTGTGTGTTTTTTGTTTCTGTGTGTGTTTTTGTTTTTGTGTGTGTGTGTTTGTTTTTGTGTGTGTGTGTTTTTGTGTGTGTGTTTTTGTGTGTGTTTATGTTATTGTGTGTGTTTTTGTTTTTGTGTGTGTGTGTTTGAGCTTTTGTTTTTGTGTGTGTTTTTGTTTTTGAGTGTGTGTGAGTGTTTTTGTTTTTGTGTGTGTGTTTTTGTTTTTGCGTGTTTGTTTTTGTGTGTGTTTTAGTTTTTGTGTGTTTTTTTGTTTTCGTGTGTGTTTTCGTTTTTCTGTGTGCTGTGTTTTTGTTTTTGTGTGTGTGTATGTTTTTGTGTGTGCTTTTGTTTTTGTGTGTGTTTTTGTTTTTCTGTGTGTGTGTGTTTTTTGTTTTTGTGTTTTTGTGTGTGTGTGTGTTTTTTGTTTTTGTGTGTGTATTTGTTTTTGTGTGTGTGTTTGTTTTTGTGTGTGTTTCTGTTTTTGTGTGTGTGTGTTTGAGCTTTTGTTTTTGTGTGTTTTTTTGTTTTTCTGTGCGTATGTGTTTTTGTTTTTGTGTATGTTTTTGTTTTTCTGTGTGTGTGTTTTTTGTTTTTGTGTGTGTTTTTCTTTTTGTGCGTTTGTTTTTGTTTTTGTGTGTGTTTATGTTTTTGTGGGTGTGTTTTTTTTTGTGAATGTTTTCGTTTTTCTGTGTGTGTGTGTTTTTTGTTTTTGTGTGTTTTGTTTTTGTGTGTGTGTTTTTGTTTTTGTGTGTGTTTTTGTTTTTCTGTGTGTGTTCGAGCTTTTGTTTTTGTGTGTGTTTTTTGTTTTTTGCGTGTGTTTTTGTTTTGTGTGTGTGTTTGTTTTTGTGTGTGTTTTTGTTTTTCTGTGTGTGTGTTTTTTGTTTCTGTGTGTGTTTTAGTTTTTGTGTGTGTGTGTTTGTTTTTGTGCGTGTGTTTGTTTTTGTGTGTGTTTTTGTTTTGTGTGTGTGTTTGTTTTTGTGTGTGTGTTTTTGTGTGTGTTTGTGTTTTTTCATTTTGTGTGTGTATTTGTTTTTGTGTGTGTGTTTGTTTTTCTGTGTGTGTGTTTTTGTTTTTGTGTGTTTTTGTGTGTGTGTTTTTTGTTTTTGTGTGTGTATTTGTTTTTGTGTGTGTTTTTGTTTTTCTGTGTGTGTGTTTTTTGTTTTTGTGTGTGTTTTTCTTTTTGTGCGTTTGTTTTTGTTTTTGTGTGTGTTTTAGTTTTTGTGTGTGTGTGTTTGTTTTTGTGCGTGTGTTTGTTTTTGTGTGTGTTTTTGTTTTGTGTGTGTGTTTGGTTTTGTGTGTGTGTTTTTGTGTGTGTGTGTTTGTTTTTGTGCGTGTGTTTGTTTTTGTGTGTGTTTTTGTTTTGTGTGTGTGTTTGTTTTTGTGTGTGTGTTTTTG
The DNA here is from genome assembly GCF_047496885.1 of Scyliorhinus torazame. Classification (NCBI taxonomy): domain Eukaryota; kingdom Metazoa; phylum Chordata; class Chondrichthyes; order Carcharhiniformes; family Scyliorhinidae; genus Scyliorhinus; species Scyliorhinus torazame. Next base: position 187,985 of record NW_027307790.1, read on the forward strand.
TGTGTGTTTGTGTTTTTTCATTTTGTGTGTGTATTTGTTTTTGTGTGTGTGTTTGTTTTTCTGTGTGTGTGTGTTTTTGTTTTTGTGTGTTTTTGTTTTTGTGTGTGTGTTTTTTGTTTTTGTGTGTGTATTTGTTTTTGTGCGTGTTTTTGTTTTTGTGTGTGTGTTTGAACTTTTGTTTTTGTGTGTGTTTTAGTTTTTCTGTGCGTGTGTGTTTTTGTTTTTGTGTGTGTTTTTGTTTTTCTGTGTGTGTGTTTTTTGTTTTTGTATGTCTTTTTGTTTTTGTGTGTGTTTTTGTTTTTGTGCGTATGTTTTAGTTTTTGTGTGTTTATTATTTTTGTGGGTGTGTGTGCTTTTGTGGGTGTGTGTGTTCTTGTTTTTGTGTGTGTTTTTGTTTTTCTGTGTGTGTGGTTTTGTGTGTGTGTGTGTTTTTTGTTTTTTGCGTGTGTTTTTGTTTTTGTTTATTTTTGTGTTTTTGTTTTTGTGTGTGTTTTTGTTTTTGAGTGTGTGTGGGGGGTTTTGTTTTTGTGTGTGTGTTTTTGTGTTTGTTTTTTTTTTTTTTTGTGTGTGTGTGTTTGTTTTTGTGTGTGTTTTTGTTTTTCTGTGTGTGTGTGTTTTGTTTTTGTGTATGTCTGTTTGTTTTTGTGTGTGTGTGTTTTTTGTTTTTGTGTGTGTTTTAGTTTTTATGTGTTTTTTTGTTTTCGTGTGTGTTTTCGTTTTTCTGTGTGTGTGTTTTTGTTTTTGTGTGTGTTTTTGTTTTTGTGTGTGTTTTTGTTTTTCTGTGTGTGTGTGTTTTGTTTTTGTGTATGTCTGTTTGATTTTGTGTGGGTTTTTGTTTCTGTGCGTGTTTTTGTTTTTCTGTGTGTGTGTTTTTGTTTTTGTGTGTGTGTTTGTTTTTGTGTTTGTTTTTGTTTTTTTGTGTGTGTGTGTGTTTGAGCTTTTGTTTTTGTGTGTGTTTTTGTTTTTCTGTGTGTGTGTTTTTGTTTCTGTGTGTGTGTTTGTTTTTGTGTGTGTTTTTGTTTTGTGTGTGTGTTTGTTTTTGTGTGTGTGTTTTTGTGTGTGTTTGTGTTTTTTCATTTTGTGTGTGCATTTGTTTTTGTGCGTGTTTTTGTTTTTGTGTGTGTGTTTGAGCTTTTGTTTTTGTGTGTGTTTTAGTTTTTCTGTGCGTGTGTGTTTTTGTTTTTGTGTGTGTTTTTGTTTTTCTGTGTGTGTGTTTTTTGTTTTTGTGTGTCTTTTTGTTTTTGTGTGTGTTTTTGTTTTTGTGCGTATGTTTTAGTTTTTGTGTGTTTATTATTTTTGTGGGTGTGTGTGCTTTTGTGGGTGTGTGTGTTTTTGTTTTTGTGTGTGTTTTTGTTTTTCTGTGTGTGTGGTTTTGTGTGTGTGTGTGTTTTTTGTTTTTTGCGTGTGTTTTTGTTTTTGTTTATTTTTGTGTTTTTGTTTTTGTGTGTGTTTTTGTTTTTGAGTGTGTGTGGGGGGTTTTGTTTTTGTGTGTGTGTTTTTGTGTTTGTTTTTGTTTTTTTGTGTGTGTGTGTTTTTGTTTTTGTGTGTGTTTTTGTTTTTCTGTGTGTGTGTGTTTTGTTTTTGTGTATGTCTGTTTGTTTTTGTGTGTGTGTGTTTTTTGTTTTTGTGTGTGTTTTAGTTTTTATGTGTTTTTTTGTTTTCGTGTGTGTTTTCGTTTTTCTGTGTGTGTGTTTTTGTTTTTGTGTGTGTTTTTGTTTTTGTGTGTGTTTTTGTTTTTCTGTGTGTGTGTGTTTTGTTTTTGTGTATGTCTGTTTGATTTTGTGTGTGTTTTTGTTTCTGTGCGTGTTTTTGTTTTTCTGTGTGTGTGTTTTTGTTTTTGTGTGTGTGTTTGTTTTTGTGTTTGTTTTTGTTTTTTTGTGTGTGTGTGTGTTTGAGCTTTTGTTTTTGTGTGTGTTTTTGTTTTTCTGTGTGTGTGTTTTTGTTTTTGTGTGTGTGTTTGTTTTTGTGTGTGTTTTTGTTTTGTGTGTGTGTTTGTTTTCGTGTGTGTGTTTTTGTGTGTGTTTGTGTTTTTTCATTTTGTGTGTGTATTTGTTTTTGTGTGTGTGTTTGTTTTTCTGTGTGTGTGTTTTTGTTTTTGTGTGTTTTTGTTTTTGTGTGTGTGTTTTTTGTTTTTGTGTGTGTATTTGTTTTTGTGTGTGTTTTTGTTTTTGTGTGTGTGTTTGAGCTTTTGTTTTTGTGTGTGTTTTTGTTTTTCTGTGTGTGTGTTTTTTGTTTTTGTGTGTCTTTTTGTTTTTGTGTGTGTTTTTGTTTTTGTGCGTATGTTTTTGTTTTTCTGTGTGTGGTTTTGTTTTTGTGTGTGTTTGTTGTTGTGTGTTTTTGTTTTTGTGTCTGTGTTTTTATTTTTGTGTGTGTATTTGTTTTTGTGTGTGTGTTTGTTTTTTTTATGTGTGTGGTTTATGTTTTTGTGGGTGTGTGTGCTTTTGTGGGTATGTGTGTTTTTGTTTTTGTGTGTGTTTTTGTTTTTCTGTGTGTGGTTTTGTTTTTGTGTGTGTTTGTTGTTGTGTGTTTTTGTTTTTGTGTCTGTGTTTTTATTTTTGTGTGTGTGTATTTGTTTTTGTGTGTGTGTTTGTTTTTGTGTGTGTTTTTGTGTGTGTTTGTGTTTTTTCCTTTTGTGTGTGTATTTGTTTTTGTGTGTGTGTTTGTTTTTGTGTGTGTTTTTGTTTTTTTGTGTGTGTGTTTGAACTTTTGTTTTTGTGTGTGTTTTTGTTTTTCTGTGTGTGTGTTTTTGTTTTTGTGCGTGTGTTTGTTTTTGTGTGTGTTTTTGTTTTGTGTGTGTGTTTGTTTTTGTGTGTGTGTTTTTGTGTGTGTTTGTGTTTTTTCATTTTGTGTGTGTATTTGTTTTTGTGTGTGTGTTTGTTTTTCTGTGTGTGTGTTTTTGTTTTTGTGTGTGTTTTTGTTTTTGTGTGTGTGTTTGAGCTTTTGTTTTTGTGTGTGTTTTTGTTTTTCTGTGCGTGTGTGTTTTTGTTTTTGTGTGTGTTTTTGTTTTTCTGTGTGTGTGTTTTTTGTTTTTGTGTGTCTTTTTGTTTTTGTGTGTGTTTTTGTTTTTGTGCGTATGTTTTTGTTTTTGTGTGTGTTTATGTTTTTGTGGGTGTGTGTGCTTTTGTGGGTGTGTGTGTTTTTGTTTTTGTGTGTGTTTTTGTTTTTCTGTGTGTGTGTGTGTTTTGTTTTTGTGTGTGTGTGTTTTTGTGTGTGTGTGGGGTTTTGTTTTTGTGTGTGTTTTTGTTTTTCTGTGTGTGTGTTTTTTGTTTCTGTGTGTGTTTTTGTTTTTGTGTGTGGTTTTGTTTTGTGTTTGTGTTTGTTTTTGTGTGTGTGTTTTTGTGTGTGTTTGTGTTTTTTCATTTTGTGTGTGTATTTGTTTTTCTGTGTGTGTGTTTTTGTTTTTGTGTGTTTTTGTTTTTGTGTGTGTGTTTTTTGTTTTTGTGTGTGTATTTGTTTTTGTGTGTGTGTGTTTTTGTGTGTGTTTGTGTTTTTTCTTTTTGTGTGTGTGTGATTGAGCTTTTGTTTTTGTGTGTGTTTTTGTTTTTCTGGGTGTGTGTTTTTTTGTGTATGTTTTTGTATTTCTGTGTGTGTGTGTTTTTTGTTTTTGTGTGTGTTTTTGTTTTTGTGTGTGTGTGTTTGTTTTTGTGTGTGTGTGGTTTTGTTTTTGTGTGTGTGTTTGTGTTTTGTTTTTGTATGTGTTTTTGTTTTTGTGTGTGTGTTTGTGTTTTGTTTTTGTGTGTTTTTGTGTGTGTGTTTATGGTTTTGTGGGTGTGTGTTTGTTTTTGTGTGTCTTTGTTTTTGTTGTTCTGTGTGTTTTAGTTTTTGTGTGTGTGGTTTTGTTTTTGCGTGTGTTTTTGTTTTTGTTTTTGTGTGTGTTTTTGTTTTTGTGTGTGTTTGTTTTTGTGTGTGTGTGTTTGTTTTTGTGTGTGTTTTTGTTTTTCTGTGCGTGTGTGTTTTTTGTTTTTGTGTGTGTACTTTTTGTGTGTGTGTGTGTTTTTTGTTTTTGTGTGTGTATTTGTTTTTGTGTGTGTGTTTGTTTTTGTGTGTGTTTTTGTTTTTGTGTTTGTTTGTTTGAGCTTTTGTTTTTGTGTGTGTTTTTGTTTTTCTGTGCGTGTGTTTTTGTTTTTCTTTGTGTATTTGTTTTTGTGTGTGTGTTTGTTTTTGTGTGTGTTTTTGTTTTTGTGTTTGTTTGTTTGAGCTTTTGTTTTTGTGTGTGTTTTTGTTTTTGTGCGTGTTTTTGTTTTTCTGTGTGTGTGTGTTTTTGTTTTTGTGTGTGTTTTTGTTTTTGTGTGTGTGTTTGTGTTTTTGTTTTTGTGTGTGTATTTGTTTTTGTGTGTGTTTTTGTTTTTGAGTGTGTGTTTGTGTTTTTGTTTTTGTGTGTGTTTTTGTTTTTGTGTGTTTGTTTGTTTTTGTGTTTGTTTTTGTTTTTTTTATGTGTGTGTGTGTTTGAGCTTTTGTTTTTGTGTGTGTTTTTGATTTTCTGTGCGTGTGTGTTTTTGTTTTTGTGTGTGTTTTTGTTTTTGTGTGTGTTTTTGTTTTTGTGTGTGTGTGTGTTTGTGTGTGTTTGTGTTTTTTCTTTTTGTGTGTGCGTGTTTGAGCTTTTGTTTTTGTGTGTGTTTTTGTTTTTCTGTGTGTGTGTATTTCTTTTTGTGTGTGTTTTTGTTTTTCTGTGTGTGTGTTTTTTGTTTTTGTGTGTGTTTTTCTTTTTGTGCGTTTGTTTTTGTTTTTGTGTGTGTTTTAGTTTTTGTGTGTGTGTGTTTGTTTTTGTGCGTGTGTTTGTTTTTGTGTGTGTTTTTGTTTTGTGTGTGTGTTTGTTTTTGTGTGTGTGTTTTTGTGTGTGAGTGTTTGTTTTTGTGCGTGTGTCTGTTTTTGTGTGTGTTTTTGTTTTGTGTGTGTGTTTGTGTTTTTGTTTTTGTGTGTGTTTTTGTGTTTGTTTTTGTTTTTTTGTGTGTTTGAGCTTTTGTTTTTGTGTGTGTTTTTGTTTATCTGTGCGTGTGTGTTTTGTTTTTGTGTGTGTTTTTGTTTTTGTGTGTGTGTGTTTTTGTGTGTGTTTGTGTTTTTTCTTTTTGTGTGTGTGTGTGTTTGAGCTTTTGTTTTTGTGTGTGTTTTTGTTTTACTGTGTGTGTGTTTTTGTTTTTGTGTGTGTGTTTGAGCTTTTGTTTTTGTGTGTGTTTTTTGTTTTTTGCGTGTGTTTTTGTTTTGTGTGTGTGTTTGTTTTTGTGTGTGTGTGTTTTTTGTTTCTGTGTGTGTTTTTGTTTTTGTGTGTGTGTGTTTGTTTTTGTGTGTGTGTTTGTTTTTGTGTGTGTGTTTTTGTGTGTGTTTGTGTTTTTTCATTTTGTGTGTGTATTTGTTTTTGTGTGTGTGTTTGTTTTTCTGTGTGTGTGTTTTTGTTTTTGTGTGTGTTTTTGTTTTTGTGTGTTTGTTTTTGTGTGTGTGTGTTTGTTTTTGTGTGTGTTTCTGTTTTTGTGTGTGTGTGGTTGAGCTTTTGTTTTTGTGTGTTTTTTTGTTTTTCTGTGCGTATGTGTTTTTGTTTTTGTGTATGTTTTTGTTTTTCTGTGTGTGTGTTTTTTGTTTTTGTGTGTGTTTTTCTTTTTGTGCGTTTGTTTTTGTTTTTGTGTGTGTTTATGTTTTTGTGGGTGTGTTTTTTTTGTGATTGTTTTTGTTTTTCTGTGTGTGTGTGTTTTTTGTTTTTGTGTGTTTTGTTTTTGTGTGTGTGTTTTTGTTTTTCTGTGTGTGTGTTTGTTTTTGTGCGTGTGTTTGTTTTTGTGTGTGTTTTTGTTTTGTGTGTGTGTTTGTTTTTGTGTGTGTGTTTTTGTGTGTGTTTGTGTTTTTTCATTTTGTGTGTGTATTTGTTTTTGTGTGTGTGTTTGTTTTTCTGTGTGTGTGTTTTTGTTTTTGTGTGTTTTTGTGTGTGTGTTTTTTGTTTTTGTGTGTGTATTTCTTTTTGTGTGTGTTTTTGTTTTGTGTGTGTGTTTATTTTTGTGTTTTTGTTTTTGTGTGTGTTTTTGTTTTTGAGTGTGTGTGGGGGGTTTTGTTTTTGTGTATGTGTTTTTGTTTTTGTGTGTGTTTTAGTTTTTGTGTGTTTTTTTGTTTTCGTGTGTGTTTTCGTTTTTCTGTGTGTGTGTTTTTGTTTTTGTGTGTGTTTTTGTTTTTGTGTGTGTGTTTGTGTTTTTGTTTTTGTGTGTGTTTTTGTGTTTGTTTTTGTTTTTTTGTGTGTGTGTGTTTTTGTTTTTGTGTGTTTTTGTTTTTCTGTGTGTGTGTGTTTTGTTTTTGTGTATGTCTGTTTGTTTTTGTGTGTGTTTTTGTGCGTGTTTTTGTTTTTCTGTGTGTGTGTGTTTTTGTTTTTGTGTGTGTTTTAGTTTTTGTGTGTGTGTTTGTGTTTTTGTTTTTGTGTGTGTTTTTGTGTTTGTTTTTGTTTTTTTGTGTGTTTGAGCTTTTGTTTTTGTGTGTGTTTTTGTTTTTCTGTGCGTGTGTGTTTTGTTTTTGTGTGTGTTTTTGTTTTTGTGTGTGTGTGTTTTTGTGTGTGTTTGTGTTTTTTCTTTTTGTGTGTGTGTGTGTTTGAGCTTTTGTTTTTGTGTGTGTTTTTGTTTTTCTGTGTGTGTGTTTTTGTTTTTGTGTGTGTGTTTGAGCATTTGTTTTTGTGTGTGTTTTTTGTTTTTTGCGTGTGTTTTTGTTTTGTGTGTGTGTTTGTTTTTGTGTGTGTGTGTTTTTTGTTTCTGTGTGTGTTTTTGTTTTTGTGTGTGTGTGTTTGTTTTTGTGTGTGTGTTTGTTTTTGTGTGTGTGTTTTTGTGTGTGTTTGTGTTTTTTCATTTTGTGTGTGTATTTGTTTTTGTGTGTGTGTTTGTTTTTCTGTGTGTGTGTTTTTGTTTTTGTGTGTTTTTGTTTTTGTGTGTGTGTTTTTTGTTTTTGTGTGTGTATTTGTTTTTGTGTGTGTTTTTGTTTTTGTGTGTGTGTTTGAGCTTTTGTTTTTGTGTGTGTTTTTGTTTTTCTGTGTGTGTGTTTTTTGTTTTTGTGTGTCTTTTTGTTTTTGTGTGTCTTTTTGTTTTTGTGCGTATGTTTTTGTTTTGTGTGTGTTTATGTTTTTGTGGGTGTGTGTGCTTTTGTGGGTGTGTGTGTTTTTGTTTTTGTGTGTGTTTTTGTTTTTCTGTGCGTGTGTGTTTTTTGTTTTTGTGTGTGTGTGTTTTTGTGTGTGTGTGTGTTTTTTGTTTTTTGCGTGTGTTTTTGTTTTTGTTTTTGTTTGTGTGTTTGTTTTTGTGTGTGTGTGTTTTTGTTTTTGTGCGTGTTTTTGTTTTTCTGTGTGTGTGTTTGTTTTTGTTTGTGTTTTTGTTTTTGTGTGTGCGTGTTTGTTTGTTTTTGTGTGTGTTTTTGTTTTTCTGTGTGTGTGTGTTTTGTTTTTGTGTATCTCTGTTTGTTTTTGTGTGTGTTTTTGTTTTTGTGCGTGTTTTTGTTTTTCTGTGTGTGTGTGTTTTTTTTTGTGTGTGTCTTTTTGTGTGTGTTTGTGTTTTTGTTTTTGTGTGTGTTTTTGTTTTTGTGTGTGTGTATGTTTTTGTGTTTGTTTTTGTTTTTGTGTGTGTTTTTGTTTTTCTGTGCGTGTGTGTTTTTATTTTTGTGTGTGTTTTTGTTTTTGTGTGTGTGTTTGTTTTTGTGTGTGTGTGTTTTTGTGTGTGTTTGTGTTTTTTCTTTGTGTGTGTGTGTGTGTGTTTGAGCTTTTGGTTTTGTGTGTGTTTTTGTTTTTCTGTGCGTGTGTGTTTTTGTTTTTGATGTGTGTTTTTGTTTTTCTGTGTGTGTGTTTTTTGTTTTTGTGTGTGTTTTTGGTTTTGTGTATTTGTTTTTGTTTTTGTGTGTGTTTATGTTTTTGTGGGTGTGTGTTTTTTTGTGTATGTTTTTGTATTTCTGTGTGTGTGTGTTTTTTGTTTTTGTGTGTGTTTTTGTTTTTGTGTGTGTGTGTTTGTTTTTGTGTGTGTGTGGTTTTGTTTTTGTGTGTGTGTTTGTGGGTGTGTGTTTGTTTTTGTGTGTGTTTGTTTTTGTTGTTGTGTGTGTTTTAGTTTTTGTGTGTGTGGTTTTGTTTTTGCGTGTGTTTTTGTTTTTGTGTGTGTTTTTGTTTTTGTGCGTGTGTGTTTTTTGTTTTTGTGTGTGTGTCTTTTTGTGTGTGTGTGTGTTTTTTGTTTTTGTGTGTGTATTTGTTTTTGTGTGTGTGTTTGTTTTTGTGTGTGTTTTTGTTTTTGTGTTTGTTTGTTTGAGCTTTTGTTTTTGTGTGTGTTTTTGTTTTTCTGTGCGTGTGTTTTTGTTTTTGTTTGTGTTTTTGTTTTTCTGTGTCTGTGTTTTTTGTTTTTGTGTGTGTGTGTTTGTTTTTATGTGTGTGTTTGTTTTTGTGTGTGTGTTTTTGTGTGTGTTTGTGTTTTTTCATTTTGTGTGTGTATTTGTTTTTGTGTGTGTGTTTGTTTTTCTGTGTGTGTGTTTTTGTTTTTGTGTGTGTTTTTGTTTTTGTGTGTTTGTTTTTGTGTGTGTGTGTTTGTTTTTGTGTGTGTTTCTGTTTTTGTGTGTGTGTGTTTGAGCTTTTGTTTTTGTGTGTTTTTTTGTTTTTCTGTGCGTATGTGTTTTTGTTTTTGTGTATGTTTTTGTTTTTCTGTGTGTGTGTTTTTTGTTTTTGTGTGTGTTTTTCTTTTTGTGCGTTTGTTTTTGTTTTTGTGTGTGTTTATGTTTTTGTGGGTGTGTTTTTTTTGTGATTGTTTTTGTTTTTCTGTGTGTGTGTGTTTTTGTTTTTGTGTGTGTGTTTGTTTTTCTGTGTGTGTGTTTTTGTTTTTGTGTGTTTTTGTGTGTGTGTTTTTTGTTTTTGTGTGTGTATTTCTTTTTGTGTGTGTTTTTGTTTTTCTGTGTGTGTGTTTTTTGTTTTTGTGTGTGTTTTTCTTTTTGTGCGTTTGTTTTTGTTTTTGTGTGTGTTTTAGTTTTTGTGTGTGTGTGTTTGTTTTTGTGCGTGTGTTTGTTTTTGTGTGTGTTTTTGTTTTGTGTGTGTGTTTGTTTTTGTGTGTGTGTTTTTGTGTGTGAGTGTTTGTTTTTGTGCGTGTGTTTGTTTTTGTGTGTGTTTTTGTTTTGTGTGTGTGTTTGTTTTTGTGTGTGTGTTTTTGTGTGTGTTTGTGTTTTTTCATTTTGTGTGTGTATTTGTTTTTGTGTGTGTGTTTGTTTTTCTGTGCGTGTGTCTTTTTGTTTTTGTGTGTGTTTTTGTTTTTCTGTGTGTGTGGTTTTGTGTGTGTGTGTGTTTTTTGTTTTTTGCGTGTGTTTTTGTTTTTGTTTATTTTTGTGTTTTTGTTTTTGTGTGTGTTTTTGTTTTTGAGTGTGTGTGGGGGGTTTTGTTTTTGTGTATGTGTTTTTGTTTTTGTGTGTGTTTTAGTTTTTGTGTGTTTTTTTGTTTTCGTGTGTGTTTTCGTTTTTCTGTGTGTGTGTTTTTGTTTTTGTGTGTGTTTTTGTTTTTGTGTGTGTGTTTGTGTTTTTGTTTTTGTGTGTGTTTTTGTGTTTGTTTTTGTTTTTTTGTGTGTGTGTGTTTTTGTTTTTGTGTGTTTTTGTTTTTCTGTGTGTGTGTGTTTTGTTTTTGTGTATGTCTGTTTGTTTTTGTGTGTGTTTTTGTGCGTGTTTTTGTTTTTCTGTGTGTGTGTGTTTTTGTTTTTGTGTGTGTTTTAGTTTTTGTGTGTGTGTTTGTGTTTTTGTTTTTGTGTGTGTTTTTGTGTTTGTTTTTGTTTTTTTGTGTGTTTGAGCTTTTGTTTTTGTGTGTGTTTTTGTTTTTCTGTGCGTGTGTGTTTTGTTTTTGTGTGTGTTTTTGTTTTTGTGTGTGTGTGTTTTTGTGTGTGTTTGTGTTTTTTCTTTTTGTGTGTGTGTGTGTTTGAGCTTTTGTTTTTGTGTGTGTTTTTGTTTTTCTGTGTGTGTGTTTTTGTTTTTGTGTGTGTGTTTGAGCATTTGTTTTTGTGTGTGTTTTTTGTTTTTTGCGTGTGTTTTTGTTTTGTGTGTGTGTTTGTTTTTGTGTGTGTGTGTTTTTTGTTTCTGTGTGTGTTTTTGTTTTTGTGTGTGTGTGTTTGTTTTTGTGTGTGTGTTTGTTTTTGTGTGTGTGTTTTTGTGTGTGTTTGTGTTTTTTCATTTTGTGTGTGTATTTGTTTTTGTGTGTGTGTTTGTTTTTCTGTGTGTGTGTTTTTGTTTTTGTGTGTTTTTGTTTTTGTGTGTGTGTTTTTTGTTTTTGTGTGTGTATTTGTTTTTGTGTGTGTTTTTGTTTTTGTGTGTGTGTTTGAGCTTTTGTTTTTGTGTGTGTTTTTGTTTTTCTGTGTGTGTGTTTTTTGTTTTTGTGTGTCTTTTTGTTTTTGTGTGTCTTTTTGTTTTTGTGCGTATGTTTTTGTTTTGTGTGTGTTTATGTTTTTGTGGGTGTGTGTGCTTTTGTGGGTGTGTGTGTTTTTGTTTTTGTGTGTGTTTTTGTTTTTCTGTGCGTGTGTGTTTTTTGTTTTTGTGTGTGTGTGTTTTTGTGTGTGTGTGTGTTTTTTGTTTTTTGCGTGTGTTTTTGTTTTTGTTTTTGTTTGTGTGTTTGTTTTTGTGTGTGTGTGTTTTTGTTTTTGTGCGTGTTTTTGTTTTTCTGTGTGTGTGTTTGTTTTTGTTTGTGTTTTTGTTTTTGTGTGTGCGTGTTTGTTTGTTTTTGTGTGTGTTTTTGTTTTTCTGTGTGTGTGTGTTTTGTTTTTGTGTATCTCTGTTTGTTTTTGTGTGTGTTTTTGTTTTTGTGCGTGTTTTTGTTTTTCTGTGTGTGTGTGTTTTTTTTTGTGTGTGTCTTTTTGTGTGTGTTTGTGTTTTTGTTTTTGTGTGTGTTTTTGTTTTTGTGTGTGTGTATGTTTTTGTGTTTGTTTTTGTTTTTGTGTGTGTTTTTGTTTTTCTGTGCGTGTGTGTTTTTATTTTTGTGTGTGTTTTTGTTTTTGTGTGTGTGTTTGTTTTTGTGTGTGTGTGTTTTTGTGTGTGTTTGTGTTTTTTCTTTGTGTGTGTGTGTGTGTGTTTGAGCTTTTGGTTTTGTGTGTGTTTTTGTTTTTCTGTGCGTGTGTGTTTTTGTTTTTGATGTGTGTTTTTGTTTTTCTGTGTGTGTGTTTTTTGTTTTTGTGTGTGTTTTTGGTTTTGTGTATTTGTTTTTGTTTTTGTGTGTGTTTATGTTTTTGTGGGTGTGTGTTTTTTTGTGTATGTTTTTGTATTTCTGTGTGTGTGTGTTTTTTGTTTTTGTGTGTGTTTTTGTTTTTGTGTGTGTGTGTTTGTTTTTGTGTGTGTGTGGTTTTGTTTTTGTGTGTGTGTTTGTGGGTGTGTGTTTGTTTTTGTGTGTGTTTGTTTTTGTTGTTGTGTGTGTTTTAGTTTTTGTGTGTGTGGTTTTGTTTTTGCGTGTGTTTTTGTTTTTGTGTGTGTTTTTGTTTTTGTGCGTGTGTGTTTTTTGTTTTTGTGTGTGTGTCTTTTTGTGTGTGTGTGTGTTTTTTGTTTTTGTGTGTGTATTTGTTTTTGTGTGTGTGTTTGTTTTTGTGTGTGTTTTTGTTTTTGTGTTTGTTTGTTTGAGCTTTTGTTTTTGTGTGTGTTTTTGTTTTTCTGTGCGTGTGTTTTTGTTTTTGTTTGTGTTTTTGTTTTTCTGTGTCTGTGTTTTTTGTTTTTGTGTGTGTGTGTTTGTTTTTATGTGTGTGTTTGTTTTTGTGTGTGTGTTTTTGTGTGTGTTTGTGTTTTTTCATTTTGTGTGTGTATTTGTTTTTGTGTGTGTGTTTGTTTTTCTGTGTGTGTGTTTTTGTTTTTGTGTGTGTTTTTGTTTTTGTGTGTTTGTTTTTGTGTGTGTGTGTTTGTTTTTGTGTGTGTTTCTGTTTTTGTGTGTGTGTGTTTGAGCTTTTGTTTTTGTGTGTTTTTTTGTTTTTCTGTGCGTATGTGTTTTTGTTTTTGTGTATGTTTTTGTTTTTCTGTGTGTGTGTTTTTTGTTTTTGTGTGTGTTTTTCTTTTTGTGCGTTTGTTTTTGTTTTTGTGTGTGTTTATGTTTTTGTGGGTGTGTTTTTTTTGTGATTGTTTTTGTTTTTCTGTGTGTGTGTGTTTTTTGTTTTTGTGTGTTTTGTTTTTGTGTGTGTGTTTTTGTTTTTCTGTGTGTGTGTTTGTTTTTGTGCGTGTGTTTGTTTTTGTGTGTGTTTTTGTTTTGTGTGTGTGTTTGTTTTTGTGTGTGTGTTTTTGTGTGTGTTTGTGTTTTTTCATTTTGTGTGTGTATTTGTTTTTGTGTGTGTGTTTGTTTTTCTGTGTGTGTGTTTTTGTTTTTGTGTGTTTTTGTGTGTGTGTTTTTTGTTTTTGTGTGTGTATTTCTTTTTGTGTGTGTTTTTGTTTTTCTGTGTGTGTGTTTTTTGTTTTTGTGTATGTTTTTCTTTTTGTGCGTTTGTTTTTGTTTTTGTGTGTGTTTTAGTTTTTGTGTGTGTGTGTTTGTTTTTGTGCGTGTGTTTGTTTTTGTGTGTGTTTTTGTTTTGTGTGTGTGTTTGTTTTTGTGTGTGTGTTTTTGTGTGTGAGTGTTTGTTTTTGTGCGTGTGTTTGTTTTTGTGTGTGTTTTTGTTTTGTGTGTGTGTTTGTTTTTGTGTGTGTGTTTTTGTGTGTGTTTGTGTTTTTTCATTTTGTGTGTGTATTTGTTTTTGTGTGTGTGTTTGTTTTTCTGTGCGTGTGTCTTTTTGTTTTTGTGTGTGTTTTTGTTTTTCTGTGTGTGTGGTTTTGTGTGTGTGTGTGTTTTTTGTTTTTTGCGTGTGTTTTTGTTTTTGTTTATTTTTGTGTTTTTGTTTTTGTGTGTGTTTTTGTTTTTGAGTGTGTGTGGGGGGTTTTGTTTTTGTGTATGTGTTTTTGTTTTTGTGTGTGTTTTAGTTTTTGTGTGTTTTTTTGTTTTCGTGTGTGTTTTCGTTTTTCTGTGTGTGTGTTTTTGTTTTTGTGTGTGTTTTTGTTTTTGTGTGTGTGTTTGTGTTTTTGTTTTTGTGTGTGTTTTTGTGTTTGTTTTTGTTTTTTTGTGTGTGTGTGTTTTTGTTTTTGTGTGTTTTTGTTTTTCTGTGTGTGTGTGTTTTGTTTTTGTGTATGTCTGTTTGTTTTTGTGTGTGTTTTTGTGCGTGTTTTTGTTTTTCTGTGTGTGTGTGTTTTTGTTTTTGTGTGTGTTTTAGTTTTTGTGTGTGTGTTTGTGTTTTTGTTTTTGTGTGTGTTTTTGTGTTTGTTTTTGTTTTTTTGTGTGTTTGAGCTTTTGTTTTTGTGTGTGTTTTTGTTTTTCTGTGCGTGTGTGTTTTGTTTTTGTGTGTGTTTTTGTTTTTGTGTGTGTGTGTTTTTGTGTGTGTTTGTGTTTTTTCTTTTTGTGTGTGTGTGTGTTTGAGCTTTTGTTTTTGTGTGTGTTTTTGTTTTTCTGTGTGTGTGTTTTTGTTTTTGTGTGTGTGTTTGAGCTTTTGTTTTTGTGTGTGTTTTTTGTTTTTTGCGTGTGTTTTTGTTTTGTGTGTGTGTTTGTTTTTGTGTGTGTGTGTTTTTTGTTTCTGTGTGTGTTTTTGTTTTTGTGTGTGTGTGTTTGTTTTTGTGTGTGTGTTTGTTTTTGTGTGTGTGTTTTTGTGTGTGTTTGTGTTTTTTCATTTTGTGTGTGTATTTGTTTTTGTGTGTGTGTTTGTTTTTCTGTGTGTGTGTTTTTGTTTTTGTGTGTTTTTGTTTTTGTGTGTGTGTTTTTTGTTTTTGTGTGTGTATTTGTTTTTGTGTGTGTTTTTGTTTTTGTGTGTGTGTTTGAGCTTTTGTTTTTGTGTGTGTTTTTGTTTTTCTGTGTGTGTGTTTTTTGTTTTTGTGTGTCTTTTTGTTTTTGTGTGTCTTTTTGTTTTTGTGCGTATGTTTTTGTTTTGTGTGTGTTTATGTTTTTGTGGGTGTGTGTGCTTTTGTGGGTGTGTGTGTTTTTGTTTTTGTGTGTGTTTTTGTTTTTCTGTGTGTGTGTGTTTTTTGTTTTTGTGTGTGTGTGTTTTTGTGTGTGTGTGTGTTTTTTGTTTTTTGCGTGTGTTTTTGTTTTTGTTTTTGTTTGTGTGTTTGTTTTTGTGTGTGTGTGTTTTTGTTTTTGTGCGTGTTTTTGTTTTTCTGTGTGTGTGTTTGTTTTTGTTTGTGTTTTTGTTTTTGTGTGTGCGTGTTTGTTTGTTTTTGTGTGTGTTTTTGTTTTTGTGCGTGTTTTTGTTTTTCTGTGTGTGTGTGTTTTTTTTTGTGTGTGTCTTTTTGTGTGTGTTTGTGTTTTTGTTTTTGTGTGTGTTTTTGTTTTTGTGTGTGTGTATGTTTTTGTGTTTGTTTTTGTTTTTGTGTGTGTTTTTGTTTTTCTGTGCGTGTGTGTTTTTATTTTTGTGTGTGTTTTTGTTTTTGTGTGTGTGTTTGTTTTTGTGTGTGTGTGTTTTTGTGTGTGTTTGTGTTTTTTCTTTGTGTGTGTGTGTGTGTTTGAGCTTTTGGTTTTGTGTGTGTTTTTGTTTTTCTGTGCGTGTGTGTTTTTGTTTTTGATGTGTGTTTTTGTTTTTCTGTGTGTGTGTTTTTTGTTTTTGTGTGTGTTTTTGGTTTTGTGTATTTGTTTTTGTTTTTGTGTGTGTTTATGTTTTTGTGGGTGTGTGTTTTTTTGTGTATGTTTTTGTATTTCTGTGTGTGTGTGTTTTTTGTTTTTGTGTGTGTTTTTGTTTTTGTGTGTGTGTGTTTGTTTTTGTGTGTGTGTGGTTTTGTTTTTGTGTGTGTGTTTGTGGGTGTGTGTTTGTTTTTGTGTGTGTTTGTTTTTGTTGTTGTGTGTGTTTTAGTTTTTGTGTGTGTGGTTTTGTTTTTGCGTGTGTTTTTGTTTTTGTGTGTGTTTTTGTTTTTGTGCGTGTGTGTTTTTTGTTTTTGTGTGTGTGTCTTTTTGTGTGTGTGTGTGTTTTTTGTTTTTGTGTGTGTATTTGTTTTTGTGTGTGTGTTTGTTTTTGTGTGTGTTTTTGTTTTTGTGTTTGTTTGTTTGAGCTTTTGTTTTTGTGTGTGTTTTTGTTTTTCTGTGCGTGTGTTTTTGTTTTTGTTTGTGTTTTTGTTTTTCTGTGTCTGTGTTTTTTGTTTTTGTGTGTGTTTTAGTTTTTGTGTGTTTTTTTGTTTTCGTGTGTGTTTTCGTTTTTGTGTTTGTTTTTGTTTTTTTGTGTGTGTGTGTGTTTGAGCTTTTGTTTTTGTGTGTGTTTTTGTTTTTCTGTGCGTGTGTGTTTTTGTTTTTGTGTGTGTTTTTGTTTTTGTGTGTGTGTGTTTGTTTTTGTGTGTGTGTCTTTTTGTGTGTGTGTGTGTGTTTTTTGTTTTTGTGTGTGTGTGTTTTTGTGTGTGTTTGTGTTTTTTCTTTTTGTGTGTGTGTGTGTTTGAGCTTTTGATTTTTTGTGTGTGTGTTTTTGTTTTTGTGTGTGTTTTTGTTTTTCTGTGTGTGTGTTTTTTGTTTCTGTGTGTGTTTTTGTTTTTGTGTGTGTGTGTTTGTTTTTGTGCGTGTGTTTGTTTTTGTGTGTGTTTTTGTTTTGTGTGTGTGTTTGTTTTTGTGTGTGTGTTTTTGTGTGTGTTTGTGTTTTTTCATTTTGTGTGTGTATTTGTTTTTGTGTGTGTGTTTGTTTTTCTGTGTGTGTGTTTTTGTTTTTGTGTGTGTTTTTGTTTGTGTGTGTGTTTGAGCTTTTGTTTTTGTGTGTGTTTTTGTTTTTCTGTGTGTGTGTTTTTTGTTTCTGTGTGTGTTTTTGTTTTTGTGTGTGTGTGTTTGTTTTTGTGTGTGTGTTTGTTTTTGTGTGTGTGTTTTTGTGTGTGTTTGTGTTTTTTCATTTTGTGTGTGTATTTGTTTTTGTGTGTGTGTTTGTTTTTCTGTGTGTGTGTTTTTGTTTTTGTGTGTTTTTGTTTTTGTGTGTGTGTTTTTTGTTTTTGTGTGTGTATTTGTTTTTGTGTGTGTTTTTGTTTTTGTGTGTGTGTTTGAGCTTTTGTTTTTGTGTGTGTTTTTGTTTTTCTGTGTGTGTGTTTTTTGTTTTTGTGTGTCTTTTTGTTTTTGTGTGTCTTTTTGTTTTTGTGCGTATGTTTTTGTTTTGTGTGTGTTTATGTTTTTGTGGGTGTGTGTGCTTTTGTGGGTGTGTGTGTTTTTGTTTTTGTGTGTGTTTTTGTTTTTCTGTGTGTGTGTGTTTTTTGTTTTTGTGTGTGTGTGTTTTTGTGTGTGTGTGTGTTTTTTGTTTTTTGCGTGTGTTTTTGTTTTTGTTTTTGTTTGTGTGTTTGTTTTTGTGTGTGTGTGTTTTTGTTTTTGTGCGTGTTTTTGTTTTTCTGTGTGTGTGTTTGTTTTTGTTTGTGTTTTTGTTTTTGTGTGTGCGTGTTTGTTTGTTTTTGTGTGTGTTTTTGTTTTTCTGTGTGTGTGTGTTTTGTTTTTGTGTATGTCTGTTTGTTTTTGTGTGTGTTTTTGTTTTTGTGCGTGTTTTTGTTTTTCTGTGTGTGTGTGTTTTTTTTTGTGTGTGTCTTTTTGTGTGTGTTTGTGTTTTTGTTTTTGTGTGTGTTTTTGTTTTTGTGTGTGTGTATGTTTTTGTGTTTGTTTTTGTTTTTGTGTGTGTTTTTGTTTTTCTGTGCGTGTGTGTTTTTATTTTTGTGTGTGTTTTTGTTTTTGTGTGTGTGTTTGTTTTTGTGTGTGTGTGTTTTTGTGTGTGTTTGTGTTTTTTCTTTGTGTGTGTGTGTGTGTGTGTTTGAGCTTTTGGTTTTGTGTGTGTTTTTGTTTTTCTGTGCGTGTGTGTTTTTGTTTTTGATGTGTGTTTTTGTTTTTCTGTGTGTGTGTTTTTTGTTTTTGTGTGTGTTTTTGGTTTTGTGTATTTGTTTTTGTTTTTGTGTGTGTTTATGTTTTTGTGGGTGTGTGTTTTTTTGTGTATGTTTTTGTATTTCTGTGTGTGTGTGTTTTTTGTTTTTGTGTGTGTTTTTGTTTTTGTGTGTGTGTGTTTGTTTTTGTGTGTGTGTGGTTTTGTTTTTGTGTGTGTGTTTGTGGGTGTGTGTTTGTTTTTGTGTGTGTTTGTTTTTGTTGTTGTGTGTGTTTTAGTTTTTGTGTGTGTGGTTTTGTTTTTGCGTGTGTTTTTGTTTTTGTGTGTGTTTTTGTTTTTGTGCGTGTGTGTTTTTTGTTTTTGTGTGTGTGTCTTTTTGTGTGTGTGTGTGTTTTTTGTTTTTGTGTGTGTATTTGTTTTTGTGTGTGTGTTTGTTTTTGTGTGTGTTTTTGTTTTTGTGTTTGTTTGTTTGAGCTTTTGTTTTTGTGTGTGTTTTTGTTTTTCTGTGCGTGTGTTTTTGTTTTTGTTTGTGTTTTTGTTTTTCTGTGTGTGTGTTTTTTGTTTTTGTGTGTGTGTTTTTGTTTTTGTGTGTGTTTTAGTTTTTGTGTGTTTTTTTGTTTTCGTGTGTGTTTTCGTTTTTGTGTTTGTTTTTGTTTTTTTGTGTGTGTGTGTGTTTGAGCTTTTGTTTTTGTGTGTGTGTTTGTTTTTCTGTGCGTGTGTGTTTTTGTTTTTGTGTGTGTTTTTGTTTTTGTGTGTGTGTGTTTGTTTTTGTGTGTGTGTCTTTTTGTGTGTGTGTGTGTGTTTTTTGTTTTTGTGTGTGTGTGTTTTTGTGTGTGTTTGTGTTTTTTCTTTTTGTGTGTGTGTGTGTTTGAGCTTTTGATTTTTTGTGTGTGTGTTTTTGTTTTTGTGTGTGTTTTTGTTTTTCTGTGTGTGTGTTTTTTGTTTCTGTGTGTGTTTTTGTTTTTGTGTGTGTGTGTTTGTTTTTGTGCGTGTGTTTGTTTTTGTGTGTGTTTTTGTTTTGTGTGTGTGTTTGTTTTTGTGTGTGTGTTTTTGTGTGTGTTTGTGTTTTTTCATTTTGTGTGTGTATTTGTTTTTGTGTGTGTGTTTGCTTTTCTGTGTGTGTGTTTTTGTTTTTGTGTGTGTTTTTGTTTTTGTGTGTGTGTTTGAGCTTTTGTTTTTGTGTGTGTTTTTGTTTTTCTGTGCGTGTGTGTTTTTGTTTTTGTGTGTGTTTTTGTTTTTCTGTGTGTGTGTTTCTTGTTTTTGTGTGTCTTTTTGTTTTTGTGTGTGTTTTTGTTTTTGTGCGTATGTTTTTGTTTTTGTGTGTGTTTATGTTTTTGTGGGTGTGTGTGCTTTTGTGGGTGTGTGTGTTTTTGTTTTTGTGTGTGTTTTTGTTTTTCTGTGTGTGTGTCTGTTTTGTTTTTGTGTGTGTGTGTTTTTGTGTGTGTGTGGGTTTTTGTTTTTGTGTGTGTTTTTGTTTTTCTGTGCGCGTGTGTTTTTGTTTTTGTGTGTGTTTTTGTTTTTGTGTGTGTTTATGTTTTTGTGGGTGTGTGTGCTTTTGTGGGTGTGTGTGTTTTTGTTTTTGTGTGTGTTTTTGTTTTTCTGTGTGTGTGTGTTTTTTGTTTTTGTGTGTGTGTGTTTTTGTGTGTGTGTGTGTTTTTTGTTTTTTGCGTGTGTTTTTGTTTTTGTTTTTGTTTGTGTGTTTGTTTTTGTGTGTGTGTGTGTTTTTCTGTGTGTGTGTTTTTGTTTTTGTGTGTTTTTGTTTTTGTGTGTGTGTTTTTTGTTTTTGTGTGTGTATTTGTTTTTGTGTGTGTTTTTGTTTTTGTGTGTGTGTTTGAGCTTTTGTTTTTGTGTGTGTTTTTGTTTTTCTGTGTGTGTGTTTTTTGTTTTTGTGTGTCTTTTTGTTTTTGTGTGTCTTTTTGTTTTTGTGCGTATGTTTTTGTTTTGTGTGTGTTTATGTTTTTGTGGGTGTGTGTGCTTTTGTGGGTGTGTGTGTTTTTGTTTTTGTGTGTGTTTTTGTTTTTCTGTGTGTGTGTGTTTTTTGTTTTTGTGTGTGTGTGTTTTTGTGTGTGTGTGTGTTTTTTGTTTTTTGCGTGTGTTTTTGTTTTTGTTTTTGTTTGTGTGTTTGTTTTTTTGTGTGTGTGTTTTTATTTTTGTGCGTGTTTTTGTTTTTCTGTGTGTGTGTTTGTTTTTGTTTGTGTTTTTGTTTTTGTGTGTGCGTGTTTGTTTGTTTTTGTGTGTGTTTTTGTTTTTCTGTGTGTGTGTGTTTTGTTTTTGTGTATGTCTGTTTGTTTTTGTGTGTGTTTTTGTTTTTGTGCGTGTTTTTGTTTTTCTGTGTGTGTGTGTTTTTTTTTGTGTGTGTCTTTTTGTGTGTGTTTGTGTTTTTGTTTTTGTGTGTGTTTTTGTTTTTGTGTGTGTGTATGTTTTTGTGTTTGTTTTTGTTTTTGTGTGTGTTTTTGTTTTTCTGTGCGTGTGTGTTTTTATTTTTGTGTGTGTTTTTGTTTTTGTGTGTGTGTTTGTTTTTGTGTGTGTGTGTTTTTGTGTGTGTTTGTGTTTTTTCTTTGTGTGTGTGTGTGTGTGTTTGAGCTTTTGGTTTTGTGTGTGTTTTTGTTTTTCTGTGCGTGTGTGTTTTTGTTTTTGATGTGTGTTTTTGTTTTTCTGTGTGTGTGTTTTTTGTTTTTGTGTGTGTTTTTGGTTTTGTGTATTTGTTTTTGTTTTTGTGTGTGTTTATGTTTTTGTGGGTGTGTGTTTTTTTGTGTATGTTTTTGTATTTCTGTGTGTGTGTGTTTTTTGTTTTTGTGTGTGTTTTTGTTTTTGTGTGTGTGTGTTTGTTTTTGTGTGTGTGTGGTTTTGTTTTTGTGTGTGTGTTTGTGGGTGTGTGTTTGTTTTTGTGTGTGTTTGTTTTTGTTGTTGTGTGTGTTTTAGTTTTTGTGTGTGTGGTTTTGTTTTTGCGTGTGTTTTTGTTTTTGTGTGTGTTTTTGTTTTTGTGCGTGTGTGTTTTTTGTTTTTGTGTGTGTGTCTTTTTGTGTGTGTGTGTGTTTTTTGTTTTTGTGTGTGTATTTGTTTTTGTGTGTGTGTTTGTTTTTGTGTGTGTTTTTGTTTTTGTGTTTGTTTGTTTGAGCTTTTGTTTTTGTGTGTGTTTTTGTTTTTCTGTGCGTGTGTTTTTGTTTTTGTTTGTGTTTTTGTTTTTCTGTGTCTGTGTTTTTTGTTTTTGTGTGTGTGTTTTTGTTTTTGTGTGTGTTTTAGTTTTTGTGTGTTTTTTTGTTTTCGTGTGTGTTTTCGTTTTTGT
Source organism: Scyliorhinus torazame (assembly GCF_047496885.1). NCBI lineage: Eukaryota > Metazoa > Chordata > Chondrichthyes > Carcharhiniformes > Scyliorhinidae > Scyliorhinus > Scyliorhinus torazame. The sequence goes on from NW_027307790.1 coordinate 208,022, forward strand.
GTTTGTTTTTGTTTTTTTGTGTGTGTGTGTGTTTGAGCTTTTGTTTTTGTGTGTGTTTTTGTTTTTCTGTGCGTGTGTGTTTTTGTTTTTGTGTGTGTTTTTGTTTTTGTGTGTGTGTGTTTGTTTTTGTGTGTGTGTCTTTTTGTGTGTGTGTGTGTGTTTTTTGTTTTTGTGTGTGTGTGTTTTTGTGTGTGTTTGTGTTTTTTCTTTTTGTGTGTGTGTGTGTTTGAGCTTTTGATTTTTTGTGTGTGTGTTTTTGTTTTTGTGTGTGTTTTTGTTTTTCTGTGTGTGTGTTTTTTGTTTCTGTGTGTGTTTTTGTTTTTGTGTGTGTGTGTTTGTTTTTGTGCGTGTGTTTGTTTTTGTGTGTGTTTTTGTTTTGTGTGTGTGTTTGATTTTTGTGTGTGTGTTTTTGTGTGTGTTTGTGTTTTTTCATTTTGTGTGTGTATTTGTTTTTGTGTGTGTGTTTGTTTTTCTGTGTGTGTGTTTTTGTTTTTGTGTGTGTTTTTGTTTTTGTGTGTGTGTTTGAGCTTTTGTTTTTGTGTGTGTTTTTGTTTTTCTGTGCGTGTGTGTTTTTGTTTTTGTGTGTGTTTTTGTTTTTCTGTGTGTGTGTTTCTTGTTTTTGTGTGTCTTTTTGTTTTTGTGTGTGTTTTTGTTTTTGTGCGTATGTTTTTGTTTTTGTGTGTGTTTATGTTTTTGTGGGTGTGTGTGCTTTTGTGGGTGTGTGTGTTTTTGTTTTTGTGTGTGTTTTTGTTTTTCTGTGTGTGTGTCTGTTTTGTTTTTGTGTGTGTGTGTTTTTGTGTGTGTGTGGGTTTTTGTTTTTGTGTGTGTTTTTGTTTTTCTGTGCGCGTGTGTTTTTGTTTTTGTGTGTGTTTTTGTTTTTGTGTGTGTTTATGTTTTTGTGGGTGTGTGTGCTTTTGTGGGTGTGTGTGTTTTTGTTTTTGTGTGTGTTTTTGTTTTTCTGTGTGTGTGTGTTTTTTGTTTTTGTGTGTGTGTGTTTTTGTGTGTGTGTGTGTTTTTTGTTTTTTGCGTGTGTTTTTGTTTTTGTTTTTGTTTGTGTTTTTGTTTTTCTGTGTGCCTGTTTGTTTTTGTGTGTTTGTTTTTGTTTTTGTGTGTGTTTTTTGTTTTTGTGTGTGTATTTGTTTTTGTGTGTGTTTATGTGTGTGTTTGTTTTTGTGTTTGTGTTTGTTTTTGTGTGTGTGTGTTTTTGTTTTTGTGTGTGTTTTTGTGTGTGTGTTTGTTTTTGTGTTTGTTTTTGTTTTTGTGTGTGTGTGTGTTTGAGCTTTTGTTTGTGTGTGTGTGTTTGTTTTTGTGTGTGTGTGTTTTTGTGTGTGTTTATGTTTTTTCTTTTTGTGTGTGTGTGTGTTTGAGCTTTTGTTTTTGTGTGTGTGTGTTTTTGTTTTTGTGTGTGTTTTTGTTTTTCTGTGTGTGTGTTTTTTGTTTCTGTGTGTGTTTTTGTTTTTGTGTGTGTGTGTTTGTTTTTGTGCGTGTGTTTGTTTTTGTGTGTGTTTTTGTTTTGTGTGTGTGTTTGTTTTTGTGTGTGTGTTTTTGTGTGTGTTTGTGTTTTTTCATTTTGTGTGTGTATTTGTTTTTGTGTGTGTGTTTGTTTTTCTGTGTGTGTGTTTTTGTTTTTGTGTGTGTTTTTGTTTTTGTGTGTGTGTTTGAGCTTTTGTTTTTGTGTGTGTTTTTGTTTTTCTGTGCTGTGTGTGTTTTTGTTTTTGTGTGTGTTTTTGTTTTTCTGTGTGTGTGTTTTTTGTTTTTGTGTGTCTTTTTGTTTTTGTGTGTGTTTTTGTTTTTGTGCGTATGTTTTTGTTTTTGTGTGTGTTTATGTTTTTGTGGGTGTGTGTGCTTTTGTGGGTGTGTGTGTTTTTGTTTTTGTGTGTGTTTTTGTTTTTCTGTGTGTGTGTGTGTTTTGTTTTTGTGTGTGTGTGTTTTTGTGTGTGTGTGGGTTTTTGTTTTTGTGTGTGTTTTTGTTTTTCTGTGTGTGTGTTTTTTGTTTCTATGTGTGTTTTTGTTTTTGTGTGTGTTTTTGTTTTGTGTTTGTGTTTGTTTTTGTGTGTGTGTTTTTGTGTGTGTTTGTGTTTTTTCATTTTGTGTGTGTATTTGTTTTTGTGTGTGTGTTTGTTTTTCTGTGTGTGTGTTTTTGTTTTTGTGTGTTTTTGTTTTTGTGTGTGTGTTTTTTGTTTTTGTGTGTGTATTTGTTTTTGTGTGTGTGTGTTTTTGTGTGTGTTTGTGTTTTTTCTTTTTGTGTGTGTGTGATTGAGCTTTTGTTTTTGTGTGTGTTTTTGTTTTTCTGGGTGTGTGTTTTTTTGTGTATGTTTTTGTATTTCTGTGTGTGTTTTTTGTTTTTGTGTGTGTTTTTGTTTTTGTGTGTGTGTGTTTGTTTTTGTGTGTGTGTGGTTTTGTTTTTGTGTGTGTGTTTGTGTTTTGTTTTTGTATGTGTTTTTGTTTTTGTGTGTGTGTTTGTGTTTTGTTTTTGTGTGTTTTTGTGTGTGTGTTTATGTTTTTGTGGGTGTGTGTTTGTTTTTGTGTGTCTTTGTTTTTGTTGTTCTGTGTGTTTTAGTTTTTGTGTGTGTGGTTTTGTTTTTGCGTGTGTTTTTGTTTTTGTTTTTGTGTGTGTTTTTGTTTTTGTGTGTGTTTGTTTTTGTGTGTGTGTGTTTGTTTTTGTGTGTGTTTTTGTTTTTCTGTGCGTGTGTGTTTTTTGTTTTTGTGTGTGTACTTTTTGTGTGTGTGTGTGTTTTTTGTTTTTGTGTGTGTATTTGTTTTTGTGTGTGTGTTTGTTTTTGTGTGTGTTTTTGTTTTTGTGTTTGTTTGTTTGAGCTTTTGTTTTTGTGTGTGTTTTTGTTTTTCTGTGCGTGTGTTTTTGTTTTTCTTTGTGTATTTGTTTTTGTGTGTGTGTTTGTTTTTGTGTGTGTTTTTGTTTTTGTGTTTGTTTGTTTGAGCTTTTGTTTTTGTGTGTGTTTTTGTTTTTGTGCGTGTTTTTGTTTATCTGTGTGTGTGTGTTTTTGTTTTTGTGTGTGTTTTTGTTTTTGTGTGTGTGTTTGTGTTTTTGTTTTTGTGTGTTTATTTGTTTTTGTGTGTGTTTTTGTTTTTGTGTGTGTGTTTGTGTTTTTGTTTTTGTGTGTGTTTTTGTTTTTGTGTGTTTGTTTGTTTTTGTGTTTGTTTTTGTTTTTTTGTGTGTGTGTGTGTTTGAGCTTTTGTTTTTGTGTGTGTTTTTGATTTTCTGTGCGTGTGTGTTTTTGTTTTTGTGTGTGTTTTTGTTTTTGTGTGTGTTTTTGTTTTTGTGTGTGTGTGTTTTTGTGTGTGTTTGTGTTTTTTCTTTTTGTGTGTGCGTGTTTGAGCTTTTGTTTTTGTGTGTGTTTTTGTTTTTCTGTGTGTGTGTATTTCTTTTTGTGTGTGTTTTTGTTTTTCTGTGTGTGTGTTTTTTGTTTTTGTGTGTGTTTTTCTTTTTGTGCGTTTGTTTTTGTTTTTGTGTGTGTTTTAGTTTTTGTGTGTGTGTGTTTGTTTTTGTGCGTGTGTTTGTTTTTGTGTGTGTTTTTGCTTTGTGTGTGTGTTTGTTTTTGTGTGTGTGTTTTTGTGTGTGAGTGTTTGTTTTTGTGCGTGTGTTTGTTTTTGTGTGTGTTTTTGTTTTGTGTGTGTGTTTGTTTTTGTGTGTGTGTTTTTGTGTGTGTTTGTGTTTTTTCATTTTGTGTGTGTATTTGTTTTTGTGTGTGTGTTTGTTTTTCTGTGCGTGTGTGTTTTTGTTTTTGTGTGTGTTTTTGTTTTTCTGTGTGTGTGGTTTTGTGTGTGTGTGTGTTTTTTGTTTTTTGCGTGTGTTTTTGTTTTTGTTTATTTTTGTGTTTTTGTTTTTGTGTGTGTTTTTGTTTTTGAGTGTGTGTGGGGGGTTTTGTTTTTGTGTGTGTGTTTTTGTTTTTGTGTGTGTTTTAGTTTTTGTGTGTTTTTTTGTTTTCGTGTGTGTTTTCGTTTTTCTGTGTGTGTGTTTTTGTTTTTGTGTGTGTTTTTGTTTTTGTGTGTGTGTTTGTGTTTTTGTTTTTGTGTGTGTTTTTGTGTTTGTTTTTGTTTTTTTGTGTGTGTGTGTTTTTGTTTTTGTGTGTCTTTTTGTTTATGTGTGTGTTTTTGTTTTTGTGCGTATGTTTTTGTTTTTGTGTGTGTTTATGTTTTTGTGGGTGTGTGTGCTTTTGTGGGTGTGTGTGTTTTTGTTTTTGTGTGTGTTTTTGTTTTTCTGTGTGTGTGTGTTTTTTGTTTTTGTGTGTGTGTGTTTTTGTGTGTGTGTGTGTTTTTTGTTTTTTGCGTGTGTTTTTGTTTTTGTTTTTGTTTGTGTTTTTGTTTTTCTGTGTGTCTGTTTGTTTTTGTGTGTTTGTTTTTGTTTTTGTGTGTGTTTTTTGTTTTTGTGTGTGTATTTGTTTTTGTGTGTGTTTTTGTGTGTGTTTGTTTTTGTGTGTGTGTTTGTTTTTGTGTGTGTGTGTTTTTGTTTTTGTGTGTGTTTTTGATTTTGTGTGTGTGTTTGTTTTTGTGTTTGTTTTTGTTTTTGTGTGTGTGTGTGTTTGAGCTTTTGTTTTTGTGTGTGTGTTTGTTTTTGTGTGTGTGTGTTTTTGTGTGTGTGTGGGTTTTTGTTTTTGTGTGTGTTTTTGTTTTTCTGTGTGTGTGTTTTTTGTTTCTATGTGTGTTTTTGTTTTTGTGTGTGTTTTTGTTTTGTGTTTGTGTTTGTTTTTGTGTGTGTGTTTTTGTGTGTGTTTGTGTTTTTTCATTTTGTGTGTGTATTTGTTTTTGTGTGTGTGTTTGTTTTTCTGTGTGTGTGTTTTTGTTTTTGTGTGTTTTTGTTTTTGTGTGTGTGTTTTTTGTTTTTGTGTGTGTATTTGTTTTTGTGTGTGTGTGTTTTTGTGTGTGTTTGTGTTTTTTCTTTTTGTGTGTGTGTGATTGAGCTTTTGTTTTTGTGTGTGTTTTTGTTTTTCTGGGTGTGTGTTTTTTTGTGTATGTTTTTGTATTTCTGTGTGTGTTTTTTGTTTTTGTGTGTGTTTTTGTTTTTGTGTGTGTGTGTTTGTTTTTGTGTGTGTGTGGTTTTGTTTTTGTGTGTGTGTTTGTGTTTTGTTTTTGTATGTGTTTTTGTTTTTGTGTGTGTGTTTGTGTTTTGTTTTTGTGTGTTTTTGTGTGTGTGTTTATGTTTTTGTGGGTGTGTGTTTGTTTTTGTGTGTCTTTGTTTTTGTTGTTCTGTGTGTTTTAGTTTTTGTGTGTGTGGTTTTGTTTTTGCGTGTGTTTTTGTTTTTGTTTTTGTGTGTGTTTTTGTTTTTGTGTGTGTTTGTTTTTGTGTGTGTGTGTTTGTTTTTGTGTGTGTTTTTGTTTTTCTGTGCGTGTGTGTTTTTTGTTTTTGTGTGTGTACTTTTTGTGTGTGTGTGTGTTTTTTGTTTTTGTGTGTGTATTTGTTTTTGTGTGTGTGTTTGTTTTTGTGTGTGTTTTTGTTTTTGTGTTTGTTTGTTTGAGCTTTTGTTTTTGTGTGTGTTTTTGTTTTTCTGTGCGTGTGTTTTTGTTTTTCTTTGTGTATTTGTTTTTGTGTGTGTGTTTGTTTTTGTGTGTGTTTTTGTTTTTGTGTTTGTTTGTTTGAGCTTTTGTTTTTGTGTGTGTTTTTGTTTTTGTGCGTGTTTTTGTTTATCTGTGTGTGTGTGTTTTTGTTTTTGTGTGTGTTTTTGTTTTTGTGTGTGTGTTTGTGTTTTTGTTTTTGTGTGTTTATTTGTTTTTGTGTGTGTTTTTGTTTTTGTGTGTGTGTTTGTGTTTTTGTTTTTGTGTGTGTTTTTGTTTTTGTGTGTTTGTTTGTTTTTGTGTTTGTTTTTGTTTTTTTGTGTGTGTGTGTGTTTGAGCTTTTGTTTTTGTGTGTGTTTTTGATTTTCTGTGCGTGTGTGTTTTTGTTTTTGTGTGTGTTTTTGTTTTTGTGTGTGTTTTTGTTTTTGTGTGTGTGTGTTTTTGTGTGTGTTTGTGTTTTTTCTTTTTGTGTGTGCGTGTTTGAGCTTTTGTTTTTGTGTGTGTTTTTGTTTTTCTGTGTGTGTGTATTTCTTTTTGTGTGTGTTTTTGTTTTTCTGTGTGTGTGTTTTTTGTTTTTGTGTGTGTTTTTCTTTTTGTGCGTTTGTTTTTGTTTTTGTGTGTGTTTTAGTTTTTGTGTGTGTGTGTTTGTTTTTGTGCGTGTGTTTGTTTTTGTGTGTGTTTTTGCTTTGTGTGTGTGTTTGTTTTTGTGTGTGTGTTTTTGTGTGTGAGTGTTTGTTTTTGTGCGTGTGTTTGTTTTTGTGTGTGTTTTTGTTTTGTGTGTGTGTTTGTTTTTGTGTGTGTGTTTTTGTGTGTGTTTGTGTTTTTTCATTTTGTGTGTGTATTTGTTTTTGTGTGTGTGTTTGTTTTTCTGTGCGTGTGTGTTTTTGTTTTTGTGTGTGTTTTTGTTTTTCTGTGTGTGTGGTTTTGTGTGTGTGTGTGTTTTTTGTTTTTTGCGTGTGTTTTTGTTTTTGTTTATTTTTGTGTTTTTGTTTTTGTGTGTGTTTTTGTTTTTGAGTGTGTGTGGGGGGTTTTGTTTTTGTGTGTGTGTTTTTGTTTTTGTGTGTGTTTTAGTTTTTGTGTGTTTTTTTGTTTTCGTGTGTGTTTTCGTTTTTCTGTGTGTGTGTTTTTGTTTTTGTGTGTGTTTTTGTTTTTGTGTGTGTGTTTGTGTTTTTGTTTTTGTGTGTGTTTTTGTGTTTGTTTTTGTTTTTTTGTGTGTGTGTGTTTTTGTTTTTGTGTGTCTTTTTGTTTATGTGTGTGTTTTTGTTTTTGTGCGTATGTTTTTGTTTTTGTGTGTGTTTATGTTTTTGTGGGTGTGTGTGCTTTTGTGGGTGTGTGTGTTTTTGTTTTTGTGTGTGTTTTTGTTTTTCTGTGTGTGTGTGTTTTTTGTTTTTGTGTGTGTGTGTTTTTGTGTGTGTGTGTGTTTTTTGTTTTTTGCGTGTGTTTTTGTTTTTGTTTTTGTTTGTGTTTTTGTTTTTCTGTGTGTCTGTTTGTTTTTGTGTGTTTGTTTTTGTTTTTGTGTGTGTTTTTTGTTTTTGTGTGTGTATTTGTTTTTGTGTGTGTTTTTGTGTGTGTTTGTTTTTGTGTGTGTGTTTGTTTTTGTGTGTGTGTGTTTTTGTTTTTGTGTGTGTTTTTGATTTTGTGTGTGTGTTTGTTTTTGTGTTTGTTTTTGTTTTTGTGTGTGTGTGTGTTTGAGCTTTTGTTTTTGTGTGTGTGTTTGTTTTTGTGTGTGTGTGTTTTTGTGTGTGTTTGTGTTTTTTCTTTTTGTGTGTGTGTGTGTTTGAGCTTTTGTTTTTGTGTGTGTGTGTTTTTGTTTTTGTGTGTGTTTTTGTTTTTCTGTGTGTGTGTTTTTTGTTTCTGTGTGTGTTTTTGTTTTTGTGTGTGTGTTTGTTTTTGTGCGTGTGTTTGTTTTTGTGTGTGTTTTTGTTTTGTGTGTGTGTTTGTTTTTGTGTGTGTGTTTTTGTGTGTGTTTGTGTTTTTTCATTTTGTGTGTGTATTTGTTTTTGTGTGTGTGTTTGTTTTTCTGTGTGTGTGTTTTTGTTTTTGTGTGTGTTTTTGTTTTTGTGTGTGTGTTTGAGCTTTTGTTTTTGTGTGTGTTTTTGTTTTTCTGTGCGTGTGTGTTTTTGTTTTTGTGTGTGTTTTTGTTTTTCTGTGTGTGTGTTTTTTGTTTTTGTGTGTCTTTTTGTTTTTGTGTGTGTTTTTGTTTTTGTGTGTGTGTGTTTTTGTTTTTGTGTGTGTTTTTGTTTTTCTGTGTGTGTGTTTTTTGTTTCTGTGTGTGTTTTTGTTTTTGTGTGTGTGTGTTTGTTTTTGTGCGTGTGTTTGTTTTTGTGTGTGTTTTTGTTTTGTGTGTGTGTTTGTTTTTGTGTGTGTGTTTTTGTGTGTGTTTGTGTTTTTTCATTTTGTGTGTGTATTTGTTTTTGTGTGTGTGTTTGTTTTTCTGTGTGTGTGTTTTTGTTTTTGTGTGTGTTTTTGTTTTTGTGTGTGTGTTTGAGCTTTTGTTTTTGTGTGTGTTTTTGTTTTTCTGTGCGTGTGTGTTTTTGTTTTTGTGTGTGTTTTTGTTTTTCTGTGTGTGTGTTTTTTGTTTTTGTGTGTCTTTTTGTTTTTGTGTGTGTTTTTGTTTTTGTGCGTATGTTTTTGTTTTTGTGTGTGTTTATGTTTTTGTGGGTGTGTGTGCTTTTGTGGGTGTGTGTGTTTTTGTTTTTGTGTGTGTTTTTGTTTTTCTGTGTGTGTGTGTGTTTTGTTTTTGTGTGTGTGTGTTTTTGTGTGTGTGTGGGTTTTTGTTTTTGTGTGTGTTTTTGTTTTTCTGTGTGTGTGTTTTTTGTTTCTGTGTGTGTTTTTGTTTTTGTGTGTGTTTTTGTTTTGTGTGTGTGTTTGTTTTTGTGTGTGTGTTTTTGTGTGTGTTTGTGTTTTTTCATTTTGTGTGTATATTTGTTTTTGTGTGTGTGTTTGTTTTTCTGTGTGTGTGTTTTTGTTTTTGTGTGTTTTTGTTTTTGTGTGTGTGTTTTTTGTTTTTGTGTGTGTATTTGTTTTTGTGTGTGTGAGTTTTTGTGTGTGTTTGTGTTTTTTCTTTTTGTGTGTGTGTGATTGAGCTTTTGTTTTTGTGTGTGTTTTTGTTTTTCTGGGTGTGTGTTTTTTTGTGTATGTTTTTGTATTTCTGTGTGTGTGTGTTTTTTGTTTTTGTGTGTGTTTTTGTTTTTGTGTGTGTGTGTTTGTTTTTGTGTGTGTGTGGTTTTGTTTTTGTGTGTGTGTTTGTGTTTTGTTTTTGTATGTGTTTTTGTTTTTGTGTGTGTGTTTGTGTTTTGTTTTTGTGTGTTTTTGTGTGTGTGTTTATGTTTTTGTGGGTGTGTGTTTGTTTTTGTGTGTCTTTGTTTTTGTTGTTCTGTGTGTTTTAGTTTTTGTGTGTGTGGTTTTGTTTTTGCGTGTGTTTTTGTTTTTGTTTTTGTGTGTGTGTTTGTTTTTGTGTGTGTTTGTTTTTGTGTGTGTGTGTGTTTGTTTTTGTGTGTGTTTTTGTTTTTCTGTGCGTGTGTGTTTTTTGTTTTTGTGTGTGTGTCTTTTTGTGTGTGTGTGTGTTTTTTGTTTTTGTGTGTGTATTTGTTTTTGTGTGTGTGTTTGTTTTTGTGTGTGTTTTTGTTTTTGTGTTTGTTTGTTTGAGCTTTTGTTTTTGTGTGTGTTTTTGTTTTTCTGTGCGTGTGTTTTTGTTTTTCTTTGTGTATTTGTTTTTGTGTGTGTGTTTGTTTTTGTGTGTGTTTTTGTTTTTGTGTTTGTTTGTTTGAGCTTTTGTTTTTGTGTGTGTTTTTGTTTTTGTGCGTGTTTTTGTTTTTCTGTGTGTGTGTGTTTTTGTTTTTGTGTGTGTTTTTGTTTTTGTGTGTGTGTTTGTGTTTTTGTTTTTGTGTGTGTATTTGTTTTTGTGTGTGTTTTTGTTTTTGTGTGTGTGTTTTTGTTTTTGTGTGTGTTTTTGTTTTTGTGTGTTT